>NC_052963.1:17930133-18142633 GCF_013358895.1 Oreochromis aureus | reverse complement strand
ATCGCTGTGTGACTGATTTCAATTGAAAGCCTGGCGTGCGCTAGAATAGAATAGAATAGAATAGAATAGAATTCAACTTTATTGTCATTGCACATGTCACAGGTACAGGGCAACGAAATGCAGTTTGCATCCATCCAGAAGTGCTTTAGCCATGATATAGATATATCACAACATATATTAGCAATAATATAGATATGTAAGTATATTACAGAAATGGGTCTATTATGGTATGTTATAATGTACATGGTATGAAGTATGTTATGAATATTCTATAACTATAAGTATGTACAGGCTGTAGTGAGTACAAGCTATGTACAGGCTATGAACAGGATATAAATATGAAAAACTATACAGAATATGAAATAAAAAACTATACAGAAATATGAGATATACAGTTATACAGAAATGTGAACTATGCAAGTTATGAACAGTTGTAGGATTAAAAATTATCGTATGTACAGAATGATTATTTACACAGAACTATACAGTAGTGCAGTTAAGATAAGTGAGATATGTGGATAATTTCTACAGAGACTATATAAAGTGCTAGTGGTTGTGAGTGGTGGTTCAGTCCATGTTATTATTGTGTGTTTGAGGGTACAGTTGTCCATTGTGTGTGTGTGTGTAGGTGGTTGTGGGTGTGTGTATGTTCAGTCCATGAGTTTAAACTCATGGGTCAGATGTCAGGAGGCAGAGTTCAGGAGTCTGACAGCTGTGGGGAAGAAGCTGTTCCGGTACCTGGTGGTCTTAGTCCGGAGGCTCCTGTAGCGCCTCCCAGAGGGCAGGAGGGTGAAGAGTCCATGTGATGGGTGACTGGGGTCTTTGATGATTTTCCCAGCCCTTTTCAGACACCGCTTCCTGTAGATGTCCTTTATGGCAGGAAGTGGTGCTCCGGCGATGCGTTGGGCAGTTTTCACGACCCTCTGCAACGCCTTCCGGTCCGAGGCAGAGCAGTTCCCGTACCAGACTGTTATACAGTTGGTCAGGATGCTCTCGATGGTGCAGCGATAGAAGTTCACCAGGATGTCTGAGGACATCTTGCCACGAGTTCCCAGAATCCTTTGCGGTTTTACCCCTGAATGACGTCACATTTTCAATCTCCCTCTCTCTCTCTCTCTCTCTCTACATATATGTATATATATATATATATGTAGAGAGAGAGAGAGAGAGAGATGTATAACATACATAGAGCATGCATTCCCTGTGTAGGTACCTCTTAAACCTAAGTCTAAGTCCGTTGGGCATCTTTCTTCGCCTTTAGACAATAATTCTGATGGCAAAAGAACCAAACGGGACAGGTAAAAAAAAAAAAGAGAGAGAGTTCCACCACACACACACACCCACACACACACGCACACACACACGCACACACACGCACAAGGACGAAGGACAGCAACACTAAATATACACATGTCCATAAACTAACTACAAAGTCATTTTAGTTTGAAGCTGTGGAATGTTTTTATTGACTGGGTGAAATGTAATGTGAGTTTTTGAAATATAAAAACCAACTTTGTTTTTCAGCTTCACTCAGATATGACAAAGGAAAACAGGTTTACATACAAACAGTGTGAAATGGTGAAATGAACTGTGTGAAAGTAAATCCTGTAAAATGCTCTTCTTCTGAAGCTAACATGAAGGTTATAATCATTACAATAAATCCATTGAACGTCTCGCTCATAAAAGGAAACACACACTAACTTTGGTTTGATCAGGAGCAGCTGTACCAGTTAAGACAAAAGTATAAATAGATTCAACAACATTTGTGGCTTTAGGTACAGATGCTTTTGCTGATGCAAACAACCACATCGCCAACACCACCTGTTGCTTTTGATTCACACTGTTCTTGGATCTACTGTCAGCTGTGAAAATGCGTAACCATGGCAACAAAGACGATGACAACGCGCTCGTGGCCTCGTAACCATGGCAAGAACCATGGCAACAACCCGTAACCATGGCAACAACCCGTAACCATGGCAACCACAACTCTGCCAACCTGTAACCATGGCAAGAGCCATGGCAACAACCCGTAACCATGGCAAGAGCCATGGCAACAACCCGTAACCATGGCAACAGCCATGGCAACAACCCGTAACCATGGCAACAACCATGGCAACAACCCGTAACCATGGCAACAACCATGGCAACAACAATGGCAACAACCCGTAACCATGGCAACAGCCGTGGCAACAACCCGTAACCATAATTAAAAGATCTCTCTGCAAAATTATGCAACATTTTAGGCACTATTGCCCCGATCAAGTCAGTGAGCTGGGATTGTTTATTCTAAACATGAACTACTGTTACAGCAACAGACATGGACTACTGGTGCCCCACACAACAACTCAATGTCCACTATGTGAGGGAGCCAAACACATGCCTTCTCCTCTCGTTAACTGAGATAAACTGCTGGCATATTTGTTTTACATCTATACTATCCAGTCTCTCCTGGTGGACATGGCGACGATATTCATGGTTACATACAATTTTAGACTGATGTGGGCCAAAGCCTAAAACGATGTGCCGGGAGTTTGCTGTTCTCGTCGGCTCAGATATTTGAAGTTTACACAGCTACATTCTCGCCTGAAAATATGTTAAAAGTTTATTTTGTGACCCAGAAAGAGTAATAAGAGTAATATTAAAACTAAGTAACTGGAGTAGTAGTAGCCATTGTTGGAAACTGGAATTGGCTGGGCCAATCTGGGATATGGTTTTTCAATTTTGTTGTCCGGGTGGAAAAACGGGAGAAATTCTCGAGAATGGTGGCTCCGGGAGATTTTCGGGAGGGGCACTGAAATTTGGGATTCTCCTGAAAAAATCAGGAGGGTTGGCATGTATGGCCTAGCATAGCCTGTAACGTTGTTATGACAGACACATTTTATGAGTGAACTTGACTTTAAGTGACTTACAGGTTTCTTTGAAAAATACTTTCTTATATCCAGGTTCCTTCTTTTTTCCTACCATCCTCCTCTCCTCCTTGCAGGTCCTTGCAGCGCAGGCTTCCCGCTGCTAAAACTAAACAGAGCTCTCTGAAAGGCACAGCCAATCACATTGGCCATATTTGTCACATGAGGTAGGACTGCTGCAGCGAACATAATTTAAATCTTTCTGCACCGCTGGGTGAATGAGACGTTGATAGATCTTTTTTTTTTCTTTCTATCGGTTTTGTTTTTCTTTACTCGAAGAGATCAAATTATTGGTGGGGACAAATCAATAATCGCTAGATATTGGTGGGGACACGTCCCTTCCGTCCATGCCAAATCTACGCCCTTGCTTCAGACACACTTAGACATAAATTGAGGTAGACTGGAGAGATTGAGTAGTTGTACTGACTGTGGTGCACTTACATTCCATTAAGAATGGTCCCAAGTAAGAACGATAGCCGGTTTATCCACACTACCCTCATAATGATAACTCATTGATTGCGTAACGAGATAACACCTCAGAGAACACATAAGGTAAGCTCAGCTACTGATCTGACAGGATGGACTGGTTTGTACCTCCTTTCCATTGCATATAGCACGTTTGGGTGGAACACCAAGAAGCAGAGGAAAGTATTTACATGCGTGTTTATTTGACAGTCTTAATTTTTAACGTAATGATCAATGTATCAAATCAAATCAAACCACTTTTATTGTCACATCATATTATTGGTACACTGGTAAAGCACATGTAAGTGAAATTCTTGTGTGCAAGTTTCACAAGCAACTGTGGTGTGCAAAATGTAAAAACACGAGTGTGTATGTCTATACATATATATACAGGGTGGGCCATTTATATGGATACACCGTAATAACATGTGAATGGTTGGTGATATTAAAGTCCTGTTTGTGGCACATTAGTATATGTGAGGGCGCAAACTCCTCAAGATGGGTGGTTACCATGGTGGCCATTTAGAAGTCGCCCATCTTGGATACAACTTTTGTTTTTTTCAATAGGAAGAGGGCCATGTGACCAGTGTTGGGTAAGTTACTTTAAATTAGTAACTTAGTTACATTACTAGTTACTTCTATCAAAAGTAACTGAGTTACTTCAAGTTACTTGTTACTTTCAATGTAACGAGTTACTAGGGAAAGTAACTTTGGTTTTACTCAGAATTCTCTTGTTAATGTGTTGCTTCCGTAACTGGATACCCAGCAAGATTGCCAGTCTTCTAGCTTGCTTACATGCCACAAGTGCACTGTGCCACCTACCAATAGAAAGGAAAAAATAATGTTCATATTTCCACGAGAGAAATCCCACACCGGGACCGTCGTTGACCAACGCCATGGTTCTAGCCTACGTCACAGCGTCATGTGCGCTTTTTACATCCAACATGAAAACTGCAGTCTTGGTGCTTTGATTGTACTCAGAACTCGGAAATTCCACCTTCTGAATAGGAAGATGTAGGCAACACCAGATTGCAGATGAGCTGCATACAGGGCTGGACCGGGACAAAAAATGGGCCGGGCATTTTGACTAGAGACAAGCCTTTGAATGAAAACAAACGCTGTTGTGACAGTGATGTGTACATGGTTTTGATGGTATATATGCATCAATCTATCAACCGTTTGTTGTAAGATTCAGATAATTATTTAATAAAAGCTAGATATTTTAAATGAGAATAAGAAAGAAAAGTGTCTTTTCTCAATCATCCAGGAAAGTAAACCCACTGATCAACACATTGATCAGTGGGTTTTGGTCAGTGATTGTTGATCAATGGTCATGAGAATTTGCATAATTAAGATTAAGAAACTGACCTCCCAGCCCATTGTTCCTTCAGTGGGCTGGTTTCAGTCATTATGCAAATATACTGTTTATAAGATTGGGGAAACCTGTAGTCAGCTGAGACTGAAGAAGTCACTTGGATAAGTGACGAAACATTTCTCCCACCAAACGCTACCTCCAGATGAACAGAATCAACTTTTGGAGAAAGAAAGAAAAGTATATCTTTGTGCCCCCCTTTCCCTGTTAATGCCCTACATGGACCCCTGGCAAAACTTTGCTAGACCCGCCCCTGCACAGTTACCAGCTGTCAGCTACGTAAAAAAAGAATCCTGGTGTTATATGTCTCTCAGAAACAGTTCATAACTTCCCTTGAACTCATTCATATTACCTAAAAGGTAAACCTGTTTCTCCATCACCTGTTCACAGCTGTGATGATTCAGTAAGGACGTCTCCTGGTTTCATCTTCATGTTTCCCTCTCACCAGATAACCAAACCGATATCATGACCAGCAGCTTTACAGCTGTGGCTCCAACAAACATCAGCTGATACTAGAAAGTAATATTAAATAAATTCTAACAACAGCTGATCAAGCTTAAACGTGCTGCTGTTCTTTAACGTGACCTCCGCTGGTTTATTCTTTTTGGTGCAAAGTGGGCGATAAACAAATGTGAGAAAAGCCGTTCAGCTGATCATTGATCAGTTTCATGATTGAAGTAGAAACAGGAGAGAGAGGGGAGAAAATGAGAGAAGAAGAGGCAGCTGTGCAGCGTAAAGACACAGAATAACTTCAGGTTTGTGTCTTTTTCATTGGTGGTTATAGGTTATAAGGTTATAATAACGCTGGTTTGAGCGCGGAGTCAAGGAGGCCATTTACGTGAAAAGGGAAAGACCATCTCTGAATCGAGGAGGGGGCCTAAGGGTACATCTTTCGCCATCTTACAATGCTGTGATTGCAGCCATTCCCCAACTCTCTGTGAATGGTACTCATGGCCATTGATCAGTGGTCTTTGATCAGTGGGTTTTTGTCAGTGATTGTTGATCAATGGTCATGAGAATTTGTATAATTATGATTAAGGAACTGACCTCCCAGCCCATTGTTCCTTCAGTGGGCTGGTTTCAGTCATTATGCAAATGTACTGTTTATAAGATTGGGGAAACCTGCAGTCAGCTGAGACTGAAGAAGTCACTTGGATGAGTGACGAAACGTTTCTCCCACAAAACGCTACGTCCAGATGAACAGATTCAACTTTTGGAGACATAGTATTTGTTACAAATCATAGTATTCAAATCAAAATATAGTATTTGTACCAAAGCATTGTATTTGTACGAAGTACAGTATTTCTGCCAAATCATAGAATTACTGCAATTTCATAGTATTTTGAGGAATCCCTTTTGTTATAGTATTACTTCTAAGTCATAGTATTTCTGCTTTGTCATAGTATTTGTACTGAAACGTAGTATTTCTGCCAAATCATAGTATTACTGCTATTTCATAGTATTTGAGTGAAATTACAGTGTTTCTGCAAAAACATTGTATTTCTGCTAAATCATAGTATTTCTGTCATCTTAAAGTACTTGTACTCAATTATAGTATTTGTGCCAAAGTTTAGTATTTCTGCCAAATCGTATTATCTCTGCCAAATCATAGTATTTGTGCCTAAGCGCAGCATTTGTACCAAAACATAGTGTTTCTGCCAAATCATAGTATTTGTGCCAAAGCACAGTATTTCAACAAAATCACAATATTTCTGCTATGTTATAGTATTTGTGCTAAAACATAGTGTTTGTGCCAAACCATAGCATTCACCCAAATAATAGTATTTCTGCTATGTTATATTATTACCGCTCATAGTATTTCTGCCAAATCATGGTATTTGTTCCAAAGCATAGTATTTCTTCCAAATCACAGTATAACTGCAAAATAAAAGTTTTTGAGCCAAAACAAATTTTTTGTGCTAAACATAGTATTTGTGCCAAATCATAGTATTTCTGCTAAATCCTAGTAATTTTGCTCAATGATAGAATTTCTGCTATGCTGTAGTACTTTTTGCTAGATTATAGTATTTCTGCTAAGTCAAAGTATTTCAAGTAAATCATAGTATTTCTACCAAGTCCCAGTGTTTCTGCTAAATCATAAATAATGTTTTAGCACAAATTGTATGATTTGGCTCAAATACTATGATTTGGCAGAATTTTCTATGTTTCAGCACAAATGCAATGATTTGGAAGAAAAAATATTATTTAGTATAAATACTAAGTTTTAGCAGAAATACTATGTTTTAGCACGGATTTAGCTAAATACTATGATTTGTCACAAATGCTATGATTTTCAGTATCTTCACCGCCATACAACTTTTTGCAACTTTTCATCTTTTTCAGCTATTTTCAGCAGACAGCTTCAGCGTTACGGCATCCACACAGCATTTTCGCAGGAAATGCAAATTTTTCTAGTTGCAATAGTCCTAAAAAATAACCTGCTCAGGGTGGAAGAACTCAAAGTTTAGGAACCAGCTGATATCATACACATGGCACAAACACCTCCCCTCTTGTTCTGTACCTCTGAAATATGAATATGTGGCTGAGCATGGAAACTGGAGAAGTCTTTATTCAGAGTTACTTGTAACGCGTTACTGTAATCCGATTACTTTTTTCAAGTAAGGAGTAATGTAAGGGATTACCATTGTAAAAACGGTAATTAGATTACCGTTACTTTCCCGTAGGAACACTGCGTTACTGCGTTACTAAAACCATAATTTTTTTGCGAGTGTCTCATGACAATGACATAAGCGAGTGCGACGTTCGTGACAACAGCTGTGTGCAGATCAACAATGGATAATATATTGAGTGTGGGAGAGAGTATGAGCATGCAGCGTTTAAAGCGTGGAAGTACTGACCTTATTTTGAGTTTGATTCCATAAAAAGTGACAAAAACATTAGTGTCCGTTGTGCGTGGGAAGAAAACTTCTTTTTACAGCGAAAAACCCCCTAAACTTCCAAGCAAGCACCGAGTGCGCTACGACTGTAATGGGAAATTCACAGAGAAACTCGCGGAGTCTTCGACTGACCGCTGCGGCACACCTGCACCAGGGTAAACCTCCGCCTAACACACTCCTGCTTTATAGGTGAAAATAGAGCAACTAGTCTTTGACTTTATTTATTTTCTGCTGTGTTTTACTTGCATCTGTTTGAAAGAGTGAGTGTAAACACAAAAACATATTTTATTTTATGTGCTGGAATGTGCCGAAAATAGGTTTAAATGTTAAACAAATTTCTTCCAGTCAGAGAATGTTGCATATAATTTAATTTTTGCTTGATGCATAAAGTTAAAAGATTAAAACTAATAAAACAAGTTTTAAGAAGAGACTTTTCCATTTGATTACATTTTGTATGATGAATTATGCAGAAAAAGTAGAATTGGACTGAAAGATCTATCGCTTTATCACCTATTCAGGTTGTAAATTGTGTTTTAAAAAGTAACTAAGTAACTAAGTAATTAATTACTTTTGAAAATAAGTAATCAGTAAAGTAACGGGATTACTTTTTGGGGGAAGTAATCAGTAATTAGTTACTGATTACTTTTTTCAAGTAACTTGACCAACACTGCCCATTAGTGCATCGGTGTTTGGGCATTTAGCACCACTAACAGTATTTCTCACTGCAGCACCAGGTGCTGAAACTCACGTCACCATTTTTAAGAAAACACCTGCTTTTAGATGATCCTGAGAAGTGTTACAAAGCTTCAACGTGAGTCCACTATCCTAGCCACTTGGTTGTGCCTCTCAGTGTACACACTCAAAGTTTGCATCTTACATCCTGCTACTTTGTGTTGGATATTCTCCAGGTCACTTTTGCACAGTCTGTAGCTTGGGTCCTGTCTGCTGTGGTAGGCTCCTCCCTCTGTGGATCGGTTGCTTAGTGCCTGTTCTTGTTCTGCCATGATCAGAGTCTCTGCTTTCCTTTAAGTTGGCTTATCCAGCCACTGGTAGGATTTGTTGATATCAGCCTCTTCTTCTGTGTTTCTGGTACATCCCATGCAGGGGCTTGGTCGACCATGACGGTTCATCGTTTCTGGTGTGGCCATATCACTATCGTCCAACTTCACAGCAGAGGAAATGTGTGAAATAGTCAAAGTATTCCAAAGGTTAGAGAAATCATTTGAATTATAAAAATGTAGGCTATTAAAGTTGTTCATTACAAAACCTCTACATGTGAAGGTGTTCTACCTTTTGGGTGTAATAAAAAAAAAAAAAATGTTTTCTTAGAGTTGATATTTTCTGCTGCTGGATTTACAACGTCCGACTGAAATGCAAACATGTTTTTATCCAAGTATGTGCTGTTAGCCCAACAAAAGCTCAACTATAAACATCACATGACTTGTAATGTTTATAGTGTTTATAAAGGTATAAAGTATTGAAATGCTGTTTTTTTTATGGATTTTATGGTTTCTCCCTTTTTACACCTCCAAACACAGCTCACTCATGAAGAATAAACCTCTCAAGTTTGCATTCGCCCCTGTAAGCTGTTGAGTCCTGACTGCACCCAGACGGATTAATAGCAACACAACATTAGAAACCAAGAAGCAAGACGTTACTATGTTAACGAAGCTCAATAAATGTATAAAGTCATATTAAAACTGTGATTTTTCCCAATGTACAAATTTGTGACTTTAATCTGTACATATTTCTGACTATATATTCTTATATTTATTATTTATTTCATATAAATTATATACATATATTTTGAGGGTGTTCTTGTTTTTGGTCCTCTGACCCCTCCGTATTATTCTCTTCCTGTGTTTCCAGGATCAGTTAAGGCTTTTCTCCGGTGGTTTATGCAACACCAACTCTTCTTCATCCTCATCATCACAGTTTGATCCAGCACTGCTCTATCTCACAGTGTTGGTGGTGGTGGAGCGGCGGTGACTTCGGGTCCTGCGGGTACAACAACTTTTTACGTGGACAAGAAGAAAAAGACACCAGTTAGAGCAGGGGTACGTTACAGAGCAAAGCTGAATCACAAAGAACTAAAGTAAAATAAAATGAAGTCCATCTGATTATAGCTAAATAAAATTAATATGTGAAAAACAAATAAACAGTACAATAAAATAATGCTGATAAACTTGTACAGAGTAATCTTTTGTGGATTCTTACCAGCATTTGCAACAAATAAGCCCAAACAGGAACACCACAATCCCTACAAATGGTAAGCTCAGTAAAGCCCGATTCCCTAAGAAAATATAAAAAGATTAAATTAAGTTTACACGAACAATCTGTTCCAGTCTTTACATGTGAAAATGTATCAGTAATTAATAGATACACTACCACAGTCTCTGTTGTTTTAGTAATATAAAATTTAATATTTTACTTATATATAATTTGTTGAGCTGATAACTCACTGATTAAGAGTGGATTCAGGATTTTTTCACTGTATTCATGGCTGACTGGGTTTTCCAGCTGACAGCTTATCAAACGCTCTCTGTTTTCCTACAAATGATAAGAAAAAAGGGGCTTATGAACACACACACACACACACACACACACACACACACACACAGCATTTTAAATAGATAACAGAGTTCCTTTTTATTGTTTAACTTTTTTTAAGCACATATTGAATTTTACCATTTCCCAATGACTGAATTTTTGTTTTTTTACAGTGGGGCTCAGGGGTGCCAGAATACACCCAGATTTCCCTCCAACTCAGGGGTGGGCAATTCCAGGCCCCGAGGGTCGGTGTCCTGCAGGTTTTAGATCTCACCTTGGGTCAACACACCTGAATCACATGATTAGTTCGTTACCAGGCCTCTGGAGAACTTCAGGACATGTTGAGGAGCTAATTTAGCCTTTTAAATCAGCTGTGTTGGTTCAAGGACACATCTAAAACCTGCAGGGACGCCGGCCCTCGAGGCCTGGAGTTGCCTACCCCTGCTCCACCTTTTGAACTAATTGCCATGAAGCTAAAGATAATCATTGGACAGTCTGACTTCACTCTGTTTCTGATTCTGTTTTTGTAACATGTTGTTTTGTTTGTGTGTGGATTTGGATGTGCCAACATCAGTGTAATCCTTGTGAATTTTCATTAGTGCTGTCATGAGAGTTGCAGAAACAAGAGCCAAATACAGACTCCAGACTCCAAATTTCTCTTTTAAGCTGGACTTTCTGCTTCCAGCTATTTGTGCGCTCACAAAAAGGGACATTTCACACATCAAGAGACACTTTTAGAGCACAAAGGGATCCCTATGAGAGATCACTATCAGATGATGATTATTTTTTTAATCGCTGCTGTTTGTTTCTCAAATGAAGGCTGCACACTGGAGGTCTGAAAATCTGGATAACTCTTCTGAATACAGTGTACAAAATTCAGCATTTAAGCTGTTATCTTCTTTGGTCTATAAGTGTTGCCATGTACAATACAGTATATGTGTAATAAACTGAAGCTTTTACTTGACTTGTGGTCACTTTTGGTCTTTAAATAATGAAGAAAAAGCAAACAGGTTCTTTATATATTGTGTAAAGGCCAAATGCACATAAAGCTACGATAAAATGTCTTGAAAGTATTTAGATCAAAAAAAAGTTTTGGATTCATTAGGTTTGGATAAAATGACAAAAATAACCAACAGAGCTGTCATGTGATTCAGTAATCAGATCCTGTTTATACCTGTGTGATGTTGAACTGATTGGTTGGAGACTGTTTCACCATATCACCAGTCACCCAGTAATAGGTGATCGGTTTGGCGTCGTCTGTGACGTTGGGTTCACAAGTGAGAATACAGTAGGTCATCTCAGGGTTGCACCATGTGGACACAGTGGGATTAGGGACAGTGGCTGGTAGAAAAGGGAGAAAACCAACAAAGATTTAACGTAAAATCAGGTGAACTAGTCCGTGCTAGCTAGAGTATGAATTCCTCCTCCCACTTACTGATAACAATGATTTCTGTTGTGCTCATGACTTCATCATTAATCTCCGCCGTGTAGCTGCCGCTGTCGTTTAGAGCCAGGTTTGAGATCCTCAGGACCCCAGTGGAGGTATCCACCTCACAGCCATCTAAAAGTATGAAGCAAAGGTATCATCGTGGATCATTTCAATATATTAGCACAGAAATTCCCTTAAACTTAAACATAGTTTAAGGTGCTAACCAGTAGATGAAATTTACATCACTGGAATCCAAAAGTTATTTAAAGGTTAATACCTCATAACACTTTAAATATCCCCTAAAAATCTACTTAGCCTGTTAATGAAGGCTTAAGTTACACAGTCCTTGCAACCTCTGGTTGCTATCGAAAGATATTTAGTCTCTGGCCAGTTGGTGAGTGTTTGCTGAAGGTCCCGAGATGTCCCGGGGTGAATACTCACAAAGAGGGTGCTTCACCACAAACCTCCTGGTGCCTGCAAATTAATTCTGTCCATCTGGGTGTAGCAAGTACAGTGGCTGAAACATTCACTCTCTCATCCAAGTGACTTCTTCAGGTCTTTTTCAGTGAAGTCACGAAAAAGAGCGAAGAAGTCACTTGGATGAGAGACTTCTTTCGACAAAACTTCCACTCACTGAATATATGTTATGTTGAGATGAACAGAATCAACTTGCTGGGATTTTCTTACCTGGATGATTAAGCAGGCATCAAGACTACTTGTGATTGCTTTAGTCACCATCAGATTGACGTGAAAACCAGTAGTTTGCTTAAAGGCGGTGAATTGTCTGTGTGACTTAAGACTTAACTAACTTGCCAACTAACCAGTGAGTGGAAGTCAAAGTTGAAAAAATGCAGATACTTTTCTGCCTTACCTGCTAAATCAACATGTTTCAAAACCTGCAACTTTTACTTTGAAGGCAAACGAGCTCTGTTTCCAGTTTGTGTCACACTTTTGAGTTTTACATCTGCTTGGGAGCAGATGGCGCATGTCGGCAGACAAGTCTGCGTCTTTGAAAGTAGAAATTAAAAATTCCAATTACAAACTACTGCTCATTACCAAACCAATTGCAAGGAGGTTTTCAGTGGAGCACCAAATACGTCTTTGCGACCAATTCCACCTTTCTACAGTCAGCAACTTCCCACAACTACTTGCCACCCAATCAGTCAGAGAAAACACATTTTTCCCTGGCAACCGATGGTTGTCAGGCAGTCATCAACTAGTCTCTAGGTCTGCGTAAATGTGTCCCTTAAAATATTATTTAAGCAAAGGTTTAAGTTTATTTAAAGGTCGTCAGTACCAAAACCTTCATGTTTGGTGTATTTTCAAGGGTTAAATTAAAGGAAAAATGTAAGGATACTTTTAGGCTTCATAGTTTTACAATGAGAGTCAAGACTTTTTTTCTAAATATGCTACATATAAACATTAAAAATGTGTAATCTGTGTATGTATATGGATTTAAATTTTGAGTGAATGTACCTCGGAAGTGCCAGGAGGTGTAAGGTTCCCGTCTGGTCCACTCCAGAGCAATGTCCTGATCATGTGTCCACTTGATCCTGGTGATGGAAGCAGGCGCAGAGCCTGGTGTGAGGACGACTTTGTCACCCACTTTCTTGTAGATGCCTTCTTTCTCTGCAAAATCAACATGTTAAGAGTTTCACATTCAATTCTTTAAATGCACTGTTGCTTTAATTTACAGTTTGGTCTTATGCAATGTAGACATCCAGGTTGTGGGGGCAGCAGTATAAGAGTAGATGCTCAGACCTCCCTCTTCTCATCCACCTCCTCCAAGTCTTTTGAAAATACACCGAGGCATTTCCAAGCAAACTGAGAATTGTAACCTCTGCAGGATGTCTACTCTGAGATCTTCTCTGTTTGTATCTGTGGTTATATTCTTTTGGTCACTACCCACAGCTCATGGTCATAAGTGAAAGCATGGCTCAACCGGCCCTCAGCAACAAACCTTCGCCCCAGTGTAAGCAGGAGATAATGCAGAGAATAGAATCACATCATCTGCAAACAGCAGAGATGAGATCCTGAGACCACCTAACATGATCTGCTCCATCCCTCGGCTGTGCCTAGAAATTACTTCCAGAATCAGTGACAAAGGGTAGCCTGGGTGGAGTCCAACACCCACCATTGTGAGCCAAGCTCTAACTGTTGATCAGGGACCAAAAAGCCCGTAACAAAAAGCCACTCCTGGAGCGTCCCCCACACAATACCCTGACAACTGTAGTAGAATGTTGAAGTGCACAAAACACATGTCAACCGGTTGATCAATTCCTCTTCAGTCTGATTTGATTAATGGTCAGACTCTCATCTCCAGCACCCTGACATAAACCTTTCCAAGGAGAGGTTAAGAAGCACGATACTCCTGGAGTTGGAAGTCAGCACTGAGCAGCTTCCTCTACCCGAATCACCACCCTTAAGTCTGGTTCCATGGCCAAACTCAACTCCTACCAGGAGGCTGTCTGTCAGCCACCTCCAGAGTTTCATGGGCCAGAAAAGCTGGATAGGACTCCTTCTTCAGCTTGACAGAACTCTTTACTTCTCGTTTGGGGGTTTCTGCCATGGTAGACACCGACCACTGCATGAACCATTCTGACTCAGTGTCCCCAGCTTCCCCCAGAACACTTTCAAAACTCTGACTGCTCTATTTTAATTTCCGTTTTTTATTTTTTAGCATTCCTATTATGTGTTCTTGAGTCTAGTCAGCTGTGGGAGGAATTTCAGCAAATTTAATTTACTGTATAAGAAAAGGCAAATTTATACTACTTACAGTACTTATTGATCACACTAAATAGCTTAAGCAGCAGATCCACTGTAACTATTTATGACTTTATAGACATGAATTCTATGTGCAAAACAAAAATGTATAAACATTCATCTTGATGCTAAAAATGATACATCAGCCTTTTACAACATTGTACTTTTATGTGATGAATCTATTTATGACATCAGTAGTAAATGAAGTGAAATGTACAATACTTTGCACTGAAGTCTAAGTGAACATACTTGTGAAAACTGGTATTTAAATGATTTAGGTTAGTATGCAAATGTTAAGCCATGTGAATTTGCACCACTGAAAGATCCTCTTTTACAGCATAACACTGATTACCATCGAAGCACAACAAGGATTTCCTTAGTGAAGTGAACCATTCACCACAGTCACAGGTTTCTGTCTTTAACAGTCTCAGAGTTTTTTCTTTCCTTGTTTGTATACATGGATTTCTCCAAAACATGTGTCAGTCTTGATTACTGATAGGTTGCTTTACTGTAATATGGAGCCTTATTTACAGTTGTGCAGCACTGGTTTGTCTCGTTGTTTCACAGAATTATGTTACCAAGATGTGATGGTAGCAAAAGTGGCCATTAGGGGTCACTGTGGAGTTGGCTGTCGGACTGTTGGGAAACTTGTTAAGTTGCTTCAAACCTTTCAGTGTTTCACAATGTCATCACTAATTTTAAATATACTAATACAATTATAAGTGGTAGGTTACATCACAAATACTTTATGTTATTATTATTACTTTTATTCAGGTTTGTAGCTTAACAGCACATTAAAATAATTAATTTTAGTCATGAACACTTGTTTGTATAGCAGTGTTATTGTTATTGTGTATTTTTAAAACTTAATGCAGCACAGGCGAAGCCTCAGGCAACCGGGCAGACTCAAAACAAAGGTATGCACAGTACAGCTTACAGGATGTTAACATAGTATTCTGGATAGTAAACATATAATATGAGACTGATGACAAGAAGGAGAAAACACACTTATACACAAACACACCACACCAATAAAAAATGTTCTTTGGTTAAGTTAGGCACAAACTGTGTTGAACATGCAGTACTTTCTGATTCTGGTTTATATTCAATAAATATGTCATTTGTCACTTCATTTGTTGTACCTGTAGCATTTTTTATATGTATGGCAGCCAATCCCGTGGTTGTGGTTGGTTGCCACAAATGCACAGTATGACTTTAATCATGAATACAAACATTATATAGAAACATTTTAAATTTTTGTTTGCTTACCTGAAACTTTCAGTTTGTACCAGTGGGACTGTTTCACTTTAGAGTGAAAAGTACACCAACCCGTCCCAGTCCTGTTTTTTCTAATTATCTATCAAACTTCCACACAGAGTATCCAAAACTCACCTGAGTTACCACCCAGCGTCTTCAAAGCCACCACCAGAATCATAAAACCCAAAGAGCGTGACGGTAACATCATCCTGAATTAATAAAAAAGAGCTGGGAAATAATCCACCATTCTGGTGCAAATCCCACAAATAATTCTAGGATGTGGAAGTTGTTGGAATAAAGGGAATAAAACAGGTCACAGGTGCCTGCTAATCTAGAGAAAGAAGATATGACATTAAAATGAAAGTCAAATTTTAAAAAAAAAAATCCAGGAGGAAACAAATTCCACTTTGTAAAGAACTGGTCGAACAACTTCCAGAGCAGGTTGTGGCAAGTACTGCAGCACAGGTTTATTTTACGCACAGTTTACGTGTGTCTTTGTGGTGCTGCTCTCTCTTTCTACTCCACTTATTTTCGGTGTAAACATTGGGCTCCGTGCTCCAAATGATTCACTTTCACGCTGTGGTTTCTCAGAATTTTGTAGATCTTAAATCTGCTAAAATATTGTGCCGTTTTTACTGCATGCATTAATCACAAGAAAACAGTACGTCTCCATTTTTGCTACAAAATAAAGAAATGCTTCTGTAATGACTTTTAAAGCCTCTAAATATTGTATCAACCCTTTCTAAAAACGGTTGCTGAACACAAAATTGCCTTTATACTCTTGTACAGCCAGGCCTCCTGTCATTTGTCTGTATCACAACACAGGGCTGCACAAAAGGTTATGTCCATCTTCTTCAGTGAGGCTAAATCTACATTTCCTTGAAAAAGGAAGACATTTTTATTAAGTATATTCATTTATTATTTTGGTTGACTTATTTAAGCTTTGAAAAATGAAGCACTCAATAACTCAAGAAGCTGCCTCAGCTTTACTTAGTTTCACAAATATAAAGTTGCTATAAAAGTTCTCACCTCAGTGTATAAAAATAAGGCAAATAGTCAAATTGTCAATATCTTAATATTAAGGAGACCTGTCTTCTCTTTCTGAACACCAGGACCAGTTAAACCTGCTACAAGGCCACCAATGCTGCAGCTAGTACTGAAAAACACTAGAGAGAGAGCATATGGGCTTCTCTTCATTGGCCCCCTGCTAAATCCAGAATCAAGTTTAAAATCCTTCTCACATATAAAGTCTTGAATAGTCAGGCCCCATCTGATCTTAATTACCTTACAGTACCATATCACCCCAACAGAGCACTTCGCGGACTTCCCAGACTGCAAGCTTACTTGTGGTTCCTAGGATATTTAAAAGTAGAATGGGAGGTTGGAACCAGCTCCCAGTTTGTATTCGGGAGACAGACAGGCTTAAAACTTTTTTGATTAAGCATATAGTTAGGGTTGGATCAGGTGACTCTGAATCCTCCTTTAGTTATGCTGCAGTAGGCGTTAGCTGCTGGGGACTTGCCATGATGCAGTTTCTTCTTCACTCACTCTGTGTTTATACACCTTTGTTCATTTAATCATTAGTTATTAATATCTCTGCCTCTCTTCTAGTGTTTCCCTTCTGTCCCGTCTTCCTCACCTCACCCCAAATCAGTCCTAGCAGATGGGCGCCCCTCCCTGAGCCTGGCTCTGCTCTAGGTTTCTTCCTATTAAAAGGGAGTTTTTTTTCTTCTCACTGTCACCAAACCGCTTACTCTTGGCGGTCCTCTGATTGTTGGGGTTTCTTTGTATTATTGTAGGGTCTTTAACTTACAACGTAAAGCGCCTTGAGCCACCTATTGTTGTGATTTGGTGCTTTATTTAATTCAGTTTTATTATAAACTGGTCTCCACAGACTGAGACATGGGAATTCCCAGTAGACTGCTTAATTTTTAGTCTTTACCCCCAGTGTACTTTAAAACTAGACGTGATTCTCTCACATGCGTTTCTGCACAGCAAAAAAAACATCAATGAAGCAAGATGAGACTGCACCGATAAATCTCAATAATTTTATTGTCTTTGTTCTCATGATTTTACAAATATGATACTTCTGCAATTCAACTTTAACTGTGCAACACAATGGCATTATGGACTGTTAAACTCGACATCCCGATGGGACGTCTGTGACTCCAGGAAGCTGTGAATCCTGCAGACCAGAGGGCCTCACTCAGATATATATCTATTTATTTTTTAGTGTCAGTTTATGAGTGTTATGCATCAAGAGTCAAAGTTCTCATTCATCTCCCACCTGCAGTCTGTCCGCAGGATTCACTAGCAGCTTATGCACACACAAAAAAACGATTTTTCACCACTGATGACGGCTACTGTCAGGGGGGAGGAGGAAGCCGAGTGCCTCCCCTCCCTCTGTCCCTCCTCCCCTCCCTCTGTCCCTCCTCCCCCACAGGTCAGCGAGCGGCTCCTCGGACGTGGGCTCGAAGTAAAGTTGTACAGTCTCTTTGGATGAGGCTGGCGGTACCTGGTCAGAGCTGCAGGGCTGCTTGCCTTTTTAGAAATGGGTGATCTTGCCACGTAGGTTTCAGGGACACCAGTACAGATAATAACAATGGCATGCAAGACTCACATACAGACCCACTTGTTGTTGTTGTTTTTCTTTTTTTTCCCTTTTTCTTTTTTGGGAGTAGAAAATAAAAAGATCCTGACAGAAGTACAAGCACTGAGCCCTCGCAAACACCCAACAGCCAAGCGCATCGAAAACCGTACGGAGGACGAATGGTGCCTAAACTCACAGTCTTTTTTTAAAAACAAAAGTATCGGGGCCCTAATGGGATGCTTAAAACCATTTCAAAACACAACAGCTGGCTTCTTTTCATATTCAATAATTCCTGCGTCTGAGGGCATAATACATCTTCACATTTATAATATTTCTTCTACACCTTTTTGTTTTTTTTTAACTTTCACTACAAATGTATGTGCTTCTGATTTCAAACAGCTCGGGAAAAACTAAAGATCTGTAATTCGACGACAGTCCCGCTTCCCTCCGGCCGATTTTTATTGCAAAATGAAGTGATAACCTCTGAAACAGCAACACACACACTTCAATATGGCACAAGCATCTTAGAAATGGTCTAAATGCATCGTCGTCGTGGTTTGTCGTGGGTGAATATCAAAAACCAAAACCACACCATATCTAAAAATATTAAGACATTAATCATCAGTAGAGCAGAAAAGAAGCTTTTTGTCCCCCCATTAGTTCAAACATGCAGTCTGCCGCTCTGTAAGCAAAACTCGACCGCCAACTCTTGGTTAACGCAAAAGAGATAGGATAAAGACATAAAAGTAAACGGCTCGCCTCGACTGTTCATCCAACTTTATCACAGGAGCTGCAAACTTTAAATCCACGCCTTTCTCTGATTTGAGGGCTGGATGACGATTCCTTCACCTGAAAACTGCAAAGTAAAGCATGTAGTGACTAAACTCGTCCGCTTTAACCACACAAACGGAACAAAAACGAAGAAAGTTCATCATTTAAAGCACTCTTAAGGAGGATTTCCCCGTTTATCTAGCTTCGTGGATCACCTTAAGACATCTGATGTGCTTATCTTCATCAGCTTTGGCACACTCCGTGCCCTCACCCGCACATCCATGCGTCTCACTGAGGATATCGCTGTTGCATCTGGAGTGTCTGAGAATAACGAAACCTGAAGGCATTTTCCTCCAGCCCTTTTTCTCCGAGGCCGCGCGCCTCATCTACCCACTCATCATCCCCCCCTCCCACTACAAATAAATATTGGGCAAACTGCTAAAAACACAAGGAATAAAAAACATAAAAGAAGCAGAAATCAATTTAGTGGCCTCGTAGTGTGAAACAAACTCTCAAAAAGTAACAAACCCATCACCGCCCAGTCCTCCTCGTTAATCAAACAAAGTCACAAAGAAAGAAACGTTACAGGGAAGCTTATATCTAGAGTAGTGGTCGTTTTATAGCGGCGACTATGTCGAGAGAATGACTGAGCATCGAGTCTGTCATGTCCTTCTTCAAAAAAACCCTAAAAAGCTGCCTCCACTTCGCCTCCCTGCTCTTTGCTCTCTTCGCCCGGAGGTGATCATGCTCTGTTCGATCAAAGTCTTTGACCTTTAACCCTTCCCTCCCCCCGCTCCCATCCCCAACAAGCGCTCCTCCCGCTCCCTCTCCTGCTCAGGGAGGCGCCGCTCAGTCGGCGTAGTGCATGATGGACTCGACGTAGTTGCCGGGGAAGAGGCCCGTGGTCCCGTTCATGACGCCCTCGAACCAGCCGTCGTCGTTCTTCTTGATCACGTAGATGATGGCGCCCTCCTGGAACGAAAGCTCGTCCTCTTTGTCGCGGGTGTAGTCGTAGATGGCCACCACTGCGGGATGACGGAATAAAATATCTAAATAAAGATGGAGTGGACTAATATTCTGGACTAATATGGACTAATATTAAGAAAAAAATATTTTTTATTTCTGACAAGTTGTAAATTTATGGCAAGAAATCCTTTTCCATTTTTTTTAGTTAATAAAATGAAACAGTAACATTTTCTAGTCATTTTTTTGCCAAATTGTCCTCATTTACACATTTTTTTCTGCTTATAAAATAAGCAGAAAAAAGGAAAATATTCAAGTTTTTTTTTTTTTTTTTTTTAATTTAAATTCTTCCCTGAATCCATTTTTCCCCTCTTGGACCCACTAATCTTCCACATTACACTTCCAACATTTTATTTTATCTCACACACACACACACACACACACACACACACACACTTCCTTGACCAGCAAAGGCAGACCTTTCTCCAGGTAGCTGCGTGGGGCCCAGGGCGGGTCCTCCTCAGCGTAGGGGTCGCTGTACTCCACCACCGCCGACTCTTCTTCATCCTCATCGTCCTCGTAGTCTTCAGGTGGCGGCGGAGGAGGTGTGGGCTCCTCAAACACTGGCTCGTCGGCTGGCGGAGGTGGCACGTCTGAGACTAGGAGTAGTTTCCAGGTTGGGCAGTAAGGGGAGGGGAAGACAACCAGTTAGAGATGAGAAGAAGCTCAGAAGCAGAACTCTCACGGTCATGCAGAAACAGCCCATGCTGGTTGTTTGTCAGTTTTACAGAGAACCTGAGGACAAACATGCTGAAAACAAAAAGTGCACGCAGCAACTCAACATGCATTTACAGAAAGACCCTCCGGAGTAATCAACGAGGAACACACGAATACAAACGCCTCATTATTCTCATCATGCTTCACACTCTTTGCTTACACACATCATACCGAGCAGTCAACCGCCACCATCTGCTGCCGCTCCACCTCCTTCAGGCTTCGAAATCCCTCTCAGATTTTAATCAATGGGAAAAACCTAAAATACTTTTCCTCTGAGCAGTTTCACTTCTCCATTTCTTGCTTTTATACCTTTACACTAAAATGAGCCTTTGGTTTTTAAAAGCGTCACATCTGCTCGTAGTCTCACATGCTCTGCATTACTTTTACTCAGTAAGTGAAGTGGTTTCAAATGTTCCTGGAGCAAAACACATGAAAGGGGAACTAAAATCTTCAATGAACACTCAAAAGTCATTATGTACCCAGTGTGTTTTGCATACTGGTACAAGGCGTTTCAGATGAATGCACCCAACCTGCATGCTGATAGTGGGTGAAGCAGACATCAGGTTAACTGAGACCCCTGGGCCCAGATTTCCTTTATAAAACCTTTGAGAGCTTTTCTGCCACCACGCTGTTCACTTATCCCCTCACACATCATACATTTGTGATTATTGGCCTTCACACACTTTGCTTTTTCCCCCAAAATTGGATTTGCACTAAACGTCATTAGCACCAAGCTGGCCTGCACCATCTGGTTTGTTTGTTTCAGGAGGAATCATTTTGTTTCCAAGTTCCCCTTTTGTTGGCACCACATCAGCATTAGTCACCTTCTCCTGACAGATGACGCACTTCGACAGGGTTACAGCTTTCCCTATAGTTTCTTTGGATAATTCCATTCGTACTGGTGTTTTTTTAAGTTTGCTCCACACAAGAAAGAGATCGCAAGTTTTGTTAAACTAAAAGTTAGTTTAAAACCTATCCTATTATAACATTTGTCTCCATGTTATTGAAAAGTGCTCATTTAGATCATTTAACAGTCATGTGCGGTTCTACAGTAGTATAGCAAGGTTACCACAAACCCTAAAGCACGTCTGAACCTGCCTCGGCACATTTTTAAAAAATCCAAATGCAAATTAAGGCAGCTGTAGATCCAACAGCTGCCAATGGCAGAATAGCGACTTCTGTTATGCTAGTGTGAAGTCTGGCTCCGGGTGTAGTTGCTGCACTTGGTGTCGGTGTAGTCCAAAAAAGGAAAAAACAAACAGGCCACCGCAGCCCCATGATGTCCACATGCTCCAAATAACCCAACACTTTCTGCTTCATTTCCTCTGTGACAGTGTCAGACAGCTGGACTGTAATGTCTTGAGCTGCATGAATGCAGGTGTTTGCACATAAAGTTGGTGATAGATTGTGTTTTTCCCCCTTTGTCGAGGTAAATCTGTCAGGTGTTGGTGGGTTTTTGAGGTTGAGTCAAATTATTGTTTGACAGTGCCCTCGTGTTTGCAGTATTTTACATTCACACGACATCCATGTCTTTGAGTTAAACGCAGAAAGTGCTTTTCTGATTTATTCTTTGCCTCAGATGAAGAAAGAAGCCCCTCCACTTTGCCAACTTCTTCCTGACGGTGCCAACCTCACTGGGGAAAAAGTCAACAGCACCACCTGCTGGACTGAAATCGCAGCTAATTTTATTCTTCCTGAACTAAAACCTTCGTATTTCGTGAACCTGTATCAATATAATGTTGCCATGCAAAATACTGTCATACTATGCTTGGAGTGTTTAGCCCCGAAATATCTCAGTGATTTGAATCAATTATCGCGCTTTGAGCCTTCTGGAGCTTACAATCATATTTCTGGCATAATCTCCAAACGTCTCACACAGTTTAAAGATAACTGCTCAGAACGAAGCCTGAATGTGAGGGCAGCAGCTGATGTTGGTGGCTGTTTACTTGAGAAAATATTCACACATAACAAAACACCCAAAAACGCACACACAGACACCAGATTGAGTGGAGGTCATGCAGAGGGGGCGAAGAGCTAAAGGCCACTTACTAGTCTCCTGAACACGGGCCACAAAGCCCATCAGAGGCAGCTGAGGGGTGATCTGCATGGAGGGGGGAGGGGGCACGAGTGGGCCTGCTATCACCAATCAGAAATCAATACACAGAGGAGGAGGGGGCGGGGCCAGAGAGAGGAAGGCGACAGACGTGAATAGGAAGAGGTTAGAGAGACCACAGCAGAGAGTTAAAGAACACTTAGTAAAGAACAGGGTTCTCATCAGAGTCCTGCAGGCCTGCAACTACTTTAATTATACATTTATTAATGAAATGCCAAAAAATATTAACCAAAAAGAAAAAAAAAAAGAAAACCGTGAAAATTAAGAGAATCCAAAGAATTGGCAAGAAAGACCGCAATTGTCACATCTTAAAAGATGGAACCAGAGAATATAAAAGTCATCTGACCAATAATTAATAATACAATTAACAACTAAACTGTTTCTTGAACTTCTGTGAGAGGAAAGTGAACCGTTTTGGAGAGCTTCACAGACATTTTATGATCCAAATGTTTCTTCAATCAATCAGGAAGATGATGTGCAGCCTAAAGTCCTCATTCTTCATCTGGCTGTCAGACAAGCGTCTGAGTCTAATCAAAGGAATAATTGATGGGTGAAGATCGCAGGACTGACAGCAGCAGCAGACACAAAGACTGAACAGCTGTGCAGACAGAGAGCTGGTGAGGAGGTGAAGTCCGCTGAGGACGCTGAAGCTGATGGGAAATGGCAGACTACAAGACCAGACAGGCGAGGGTTTAATAGAAAATGCAGACAACCCCCGCCCTCAAAAAAAACCCCAAAAAACCTAAAGGTTCAATGAAGTTTAAATTAGCAGATAAGACTGTTGAGTGAAACAGAGGTAATAATAAAGTTTTATCATGCACTGCTCACACACGGGTGCTCACGAGCAGAGCACAGAGAAGAATTCATTACATTTCATTTTACCATTTTTTTTTTAAACCATCTCTCTAGTTTACCAGTAACTAATCCCCCCCCCGCCTGTATTCTAAAAGAAGAGCCCCAGTCCTTCAAGTACGAGTTTGAAGCTTGAAGCAGTCTGACCATGCTCCTCTGACCCCAATAAAGCATCTTCACCCAGACATCTGCTCCCCACTGGATATTTTCATCTGCAAAGCTTAGACATGGTTGTGCTGCAAAATCCCAGCAGATCAACAGTTTATGAAATATTCAGACCAACAACCATGCCATGTTCAAGTCACTTAAACCTTTCTTCCACATTCTGATGCTCGGCTTGAACTTCAGATGGTCACCTTATCCGTGCCTACGTGGTTAAATGCACCGATTTGCTCCCACGTGACTGGCTGATTAGATATTTGTGTAAATGAGCAGGTGAAAATGTGTACCTAATAAAGTGGCCGGAGTGTAATATTGGTTGGTCTGTTTAAGTTAAAAACAAATTCGTTTGGCGTTTGTCTGTGTGTGTGTGTGTGTGTGTGTGTGTGTGTGTGTGTGTGTGTGTGTGTGTGTGTGTGTGTGTGTGTGTGTGTGTAGAGCTGCATAGATCCATTAATATATGGAAAATGATCAATTCTTAAAAGAAAAAAGAAAAATTGTGTGATTAGTTGCCTTAAACTACCAAATATATTTCAGTTTTATTGTGTTTAACCCAAGTCATGATTTGATCATTTACAGTATTTTATATAGCAATAAATAAAACGATTAACTAGAAGGTCGTCTGCAATTTAACTGATTACAGAACCATTAGCTGCATTACCATTGGCCCAAACCTTTATAGGATAAAGAATAATCTTAACACATTTTTTTTATGTTCAGACTTCATAAGGAATGAAAATCTTATCTATAGAAATCCAAAAATGAAACAGTGAAGCATACAGAGAAGCAGTACCTTGGTTCTGGGCGAAGTGTGGCCCCCCGTTAAGCTGGCTCTGGTTGTGGGTCACGTTGGGCTGACCGGTGACAGACGAGGGTCGGCGGTACGGCAGGGAGCCTCCCACCGGAGGGTTCTGAGGCTGCTGCGCGGGGCGGTTCATGCTGTAGAACTGAGGAGCACCTGAGAGAAGACGGCAGCAGGGGGCAGCAGAGAGCCATGTGAGTCTGGGAGTGCAGGCAGCAGTTGCATGGCAGCACCATGTGCTGCTGTCTTACAACACCAAGTTTATTAGAAGAATAAAGCTCTGAAATCTGACAATAATCTATTAAAGTTCTATTTTTAAACAGCCACATAGATGTCAGGGACACAGCAGGGCTGTGTTTTAGAAATGAATGTTTTATTGGATTTTTAATTCACCTTACTGTGCTCCTCTGCACTGGTTTACTATTAGCTCAGACAATAAGCAATTCTTTGGATTTTGCATCAAAACTTTGCAGTTTTACCCGCCCCCCCCCAAAAAAAACAAACAAACAAAAAAAAAAAAACATACCTTTTCCATTTGCAAAGTTTAACATTTCTTCATTTTGAGCCAAACATACTTAAGTAGTTTGGTTCAACGCTAAATTGCTACAAATTTCTGTTTTTCTGCAGATATTTCTACAGAAAAACGGCAGGTAAAACTAGAAAACTTTGCATTTTATACTTTTTTTTTTTTTTGCATCTCACCTTCAAATGAAAAGTGTCAGGAAAAAAAAAAAAAAAAAAAAAAAAAAAAAGAACTAAGTAACACGTTCCTTAACTTGTCCCAAATCTCTCTCTGAGCCAACTCAATATTAACATTTGAGTAACAGCAGTTCCACCCTCCAGAGCTGCATGATAATTACAACATTGAGCCACAGAAAAACAGAAGAACAAATCACCTGGACACCATTAAGAAAAGAACAAATAAATAAATATACACAGGAAGAAAGCGTATCACCACACAGCTCATGCATTAAATATCAGAACATCATCATGAACAGAGATGCCGGAGGCCGATGAGAGGCTGAGAGGGAGGACGAGTGGAGCATCTAGCAGCAGCAGCGGGATGATGGAAAGTTGGAGGCAGATGGCAGAAGAGCTGCACACAAACAGGACTTGTGGAAGGTTGTTTGTTTTGTGTGTTCCACAGACTACAGCAAAGACATGTGCAGTCAAAGACCTGTTTTACAAGTGTTTTCTAACACTGAGAGAGTAAAGTCTCCCAGGTAAGAGACTCATCTTCTTTAAATTCATATCCTGCAGTCAATATTTAATTCATGTGTGCAGCCCTTATGAGGTGAGAGTTTCTCTTTAATACCGACCGCAGTGCTCATCAGAGCTTTAAATCCAGTCTACATCCTGAATAGAAAACCATCAAATTAAAATAATGCAGCTCCACTGATCAGAGCCCTCTCAGTTTTCTGAATACTTCAGTGGCATCACTGAGCGCCGGCCTGCCAGGTCTGAAATAAAACACTCAAATTTGTTTTTGCAGAGAAGAGGCCAGACAAACTGCAGTTACATCAAAAGATAATCCTCTTAAACTTCACTCAAGTTTTGAATTTAAAATCACAAAATCTTTGGGAATTTACAGCTGTCAGGAGAAATTATTCGACAGGTATAACCACTTCACTGTTTCTAGCATTTTTTAAGCAACTTAAATGATCAGGTACCAGCTTAAACATTAAAGCCTTATCTGCCTTTTTCTTAAAATTACTGACATTTTCACTGTGTTCAGTTTAAACTGCTCATTTCAACTTAGTATTGGTTTGTTTTCCGCTTGTGTAAAGGGCTTCTTTCTGTCCATTCCTTTCACACTAAAAGTACTTGACACTAAGTGACTGCGGTTTATAAACTGGCTTACAGAAGTATCAAAGCTGTTTCCAGCAGAAACTTCTTCTTTACTTCACCCTGAATTGGACAATCTGAAGACTAATGGATTTTTGTAGTTATCAAGTGAATGTAGACTAGCAGAGTCATCTGGGGATCGCAGCAGAAGTTATTGTATTCATTCAGGGAACATAACAGTTGTCTTTGTAGTCTAAGTAATGTAGTTGTCATAGTTGTAAGGGAATTAATTCATCGTTGTAGTTGTCAAGGGAACATCGTCTTAGTAGTCGTCGTCAAGGGAATCTAGTTGTACTCGACTACTTGTTATCATCGAGGGTTCGCAGCAGTAGTTACTGTATACATCGAGGGAGCGTAATAGTTGTGGTCGTTGTCTAATGTTTTCATCTGAATCCTGTCAATTTTGTGTTTCAACTGTTTATAAATTTTTATCATTGTTTATGTTTTGCTTGTTATTTTCTGCTACTTATTGTGATCATTATTTCCTTAAGCCAGCTTTTATGCTGAAATGTATTCAGGTCCACGGTATAACTTCATTTTTTTTGTGTCTTCTGCACAGCTACCTGTAGTTTGAAAATTACTGGTGTAATCATCGCAGATACAATAAATCCTTTTTTCCTGCCATTAAAAACAAACAGGTTGAATTTCTAAATTTAAACTGAAATTTCAGATCTGAAAATCTTTCAAGAACTAATTCAGACTTCCAGATGAAAAATAAATAAGTAAATAAATCAGGGTGATGAATGAGCACACTGGGATCATACAAGCACGTCACGGAAGGCGGGATGGAGGGCGTGCAGGGGGTGAGGAGGGAGTCGCACTCACCTTGTACAGGGTTGCCATAAGAAGCGGGGCCTGTGCCAGTGGGTACCGTGGAGGCAGGGAGTTGGGGAGGGGTGGGGTACAGGCGGGATCTCTACAGGGGGATTGGGGGCTTGTGGGGGGCCGTCTAGGGCAGAGGAAGGGGGCCCAGGGGCTGTGGCAGTGTTTGGGGGAGGTTTGGTTGCATTGGACTGGGGAGGGGCTGAACCTGAGGGGGGAATCGTGCAAGGATACAAAGGGGGAGGAAAGATAAGTGAGGGAGGTTAAGAGAAGAGTGAGAAGGGGAGAGAAAAATCAATCCAGATTTCCTGCACACTGATTCGCCTAATGAAAGCCAGAGTGAGCAGTACTCCCAGATTACTCAACACAGATTAGTGTAGTTAGTACGTTTCAGTAACAATAAGGTCCTGCAGCTCCGAGAAGAGAGGAAGGGGAAAAAAGAAGGGGTTACCTGGAAAAACGGTGGGCGGGGCTGGGGTCGGAACGGCGATGGGCACGCCCACGCTGCCACTGCCGCTGTTCTCTCGGCTGCTGCTGCGACTGCTGCTGGGGTGGCTGCCTCCGCTGCTCCCACTGCTGTCGATGGGTCGGCAAAAACGTGTCAGTCCACAAACAAACACGGCAGCAGATATTGGAAGAAAAAAAAAAAAAAAACTGCACCTCTTCTTCACAATCACAGGAAATAATACAGCCTACATGTAACATGGTGTGCAGTCTGCCCTCAAACCAGTATGGAGCTTTTTTTTAACCCAACTATAGAGCCACAGGAACAAAAGTCAGGAACTTTGAGAACTACTGATGGGTGGAAAAGTGACAGTCTGTGCTTTACTTTAACCTAGTGTCAGTATAAACTTTTGAGTTTAAGTACAAAACTACTCAAGAAGGGGCAAAAACCATGCTGTGAACAAGAAGCGTGAATTGTCTCAGTTATGATTTTAAATTAACGATTTTGCACTTGCAAATAGTCTGTATAAAAAAAGATGGCTCTAGCCTCGTTAAGTAATCTACTAGTCTTTGAAATACAGTTTTGATATAGTTGTCTTCACATGGGGGAAGGTGGAGACACCAGGTTATCTTCTCTGTCAGAAGAGAGATTGTTGAAAGACCCGAAACCCCCAATGACCCCAGGTTACATCACTGATGATGTGTCCAGGGGCACCAGATGGTGCATCATAAACTGAATCAAAGAATCTGGAATTTTGCTTTTAGTTTATTTTAAATCAGATGTGAATATCCAACAAAAAGGGTCCAGCTGATCACCTACCACTTGCTAGCTGGCTAGCACTGTTAGCAGGATGAATCAGTTGTTGACTATGACAAAAATCTGCATAATAATTGCAAAAAAAATAAGGAACACAAGACGTCTGTTTTTTTTAAATGCAGCCAAGTGCTGTTCAACAGAGAGATGAATCTGCCGTCTCATAACAAAAGAACTTGTCAATCACAGGTTTAACCACACTCAAGTATATGCTAATTTATTATTATTTTTATATTTTTACTTAATTTAAAAGAGTAATTTTACATTCATTAAGACCTAAAAACAATTGAGACCATGAACTGACTCAAGTGTTTACCGAGTTCATCATCAAGTTAGAAGCAGGGCATGTTTTCCTAAGATTTGCAGTCCCTGAATTAAGTAGACCATGTACAGCAATGGGTCAAGGAACAGACCCCAAAAGGTCTAAGCAGGCAGCTGTTGGTAACGCTTCCACAGATTCAACTACAGAAAACTTTAGCTTTAGTTCCACTAGACAGAACGTGTTGCCTGAAAGCTCCCATGAACTAACCAGTGAGTGTGTCCAGTACCTGATTTATCAAACAGGCAAAACAAGACCTTCAGTGTGAATGAAACAAAAACACTAAAAAAAATTTCACCCGATGAACCATTTATAGCCACAAAACAAATACATTATAAAATTAGGTTTGTGGTTAGACAAATTAAGGTTACTCATGTTGCTTTGCTAGTGACAGCTTTTAATAGCATTAGCTAAATTCTGGGCTAATGCTAAATGACTGCTACAACAGCATCATTGGTGATTTGCAATGTTGATCAGTGACCAATATTAGCATGACGATATAGGAATGCCAACTCCTCAGGATATCACATGGTGCTTTGTTTTCTGACCTGCACTAATTTCTTTTTTTAAAAAAAATATTGACACATATAAAAATGCAAACAAACACACACATACAAAAACACTCTCCAGTGTTGGTCTTGTAAAGTTTTGTCGAACTCAGATCCCCAATCCCAATCTTGAAAAGATGCTGGAGTAACCGTTTACACTGAACCCGACTTAGTTTTAATCCTTTGGGGAAAACAACAGACATTTCCTGAAAGTTCCTGACATTGTTCCCAGGCTCACATCATTTACTTCCAAGTGAAATTTAGATCTATAAATAATTCACCTCTCTAACACACAGTTTTATATTCAATCTGCAACCAGCCTCAAGCAACACACAGTTCAGCTGTCTTTTCTGTTTTCCTAATAACTCACTTCATTAATGTAGCACCCTCAAGAGCATTGATGTGTTAGCGTGAGCTGTATGCCTTTGAAATGACTATGTGACAGTGACAATATTAAAAAGAAAAAGAGGGGGCAGCTGGAAGCCTTCACAGGAACACATGACACAGGTGACGCAGTGGCCACATGGGACAAAGACAAAGATATGAGACGCCGTAAAAGCAGCAGGAAAGATTGTGACACATGGGGCAGACTTTCTGTTGATGGGCGGGAGAGAGCATGGATGAGAGATGATGAAGATGAGCTATGGATGGAGTGGAGCGGATACACACTCGTGCTGAGAGGAGAGTCGGGGAAGTTTTCCTATTTCTAGAAATACTTGAAACATTTGGCCAACAGATGGGACGCCGTGACGAAACTTTCCATGTTGTTTTCCCCCTCCCAAAACCCCTCGTGCTTTTACTTCTGAGACGGCAAGCAGAGTGGATCTAAGAATATCACTCCGTGTTGGGCATGAAAAAGCCTCATCTTGGGAGATGAGCTGACAGTGGATTGACAGGACTGTGGGGGCGACGCTGCCTATTTAATGACTATTACCATAGGAACCTGTGTCTAGCCAAGCTAAATAAAGCTCTGCATCTCTACCTCATGCTTGTTTCTTTGTTGTTATCTGAGCAGCGAGGGGAGCAAACAGGTGAGGAGGTTTCTAAATAATGTGTCAGTCTGGGCTTCTCCTGGGAGCTGGAGCTGCTGATGTGGGCCTGGATGTGAGGTTTAGGGAGTAAGAGTGGTTATAATTTCCACAAGGTGTCATATCAGAGAAGATGCTCAGAAGCTGGCTCGCATTTTTAAGTGTAGGAGAGGAGAAGAAGAAAAGGCAAGTAGAGTGGGGGAAAAGGGGGGTGGGGGGCTTGTTTAAAAAGTGTAGAGAAGCATGCTGGGAAGTGGGGTGGGGGTACCTGTACGTGCGGTTCCTCTGATTAACGGATGCAGTGCGTGCAGGGCTCTGCTGGGGGTGCGCCATGTTGCGCGTCGGGCTTGAGACGTAGTCGTTAGGGACAACGGGTGGACGCACCGGCTCAAGCGTCCTATAGGGGGAGTGGCGCCTGCGAGAGGGTCAGGAGGACAGGAGTCGAGAGGAAGGGGAGGGGGGGGAGAAAGGAGGGCATCCATAGAGAAGTGTAGGGGGAGGGGAGGGGGGAGAGGGAGGAGGAGAGCAAGAAACAAACAAGTGCAAACTTAAAAAAAATGGGTGATGGCAGGTGGTGAAACATCGGGGCTGGCTGGGGTCCACAGGTGAGGGGGGCAGAGTCAGAAATGACGTGGCTGCTGTCAGCTGAAAAAGACATTTATTGCTTATGTAAAAATGTATCTATTTTACAGCAACGCTGGACAATTGTGGTTTATGGCTCAGTCACACTAGGATAAAAACAGGACGGCAAAATCCCACAGACAAGGAAAAAGAAAAAATTGTGGTTGCCCACTGACTGCAATTACATTTTTTTGCATTTGAAAACCACGTTAAATCACAAAACAATTGCAACCTGTCTGCAAACAATCACAGTCTGACGTAGACTGTTGCAATCACTCCCAGACACGTTGGTGAAAGTTCGCAATAAACTCAAGTCAGTCTCCAACCTGTCTGCAATTAATTTCTTTACAGCAGGGGAACCAACTGGACTGGTTGCCAAATGTTGTATCCTATATAAAACCAAAGTTACTGAGTTCCTATGTTATTTTGCAGTTAAATTGTTGTCGTGCAGACCTTGTTACTCGACCTCATTCGATTCCAAAACTGATAGTAGACTGACTGCAAGTTTAAAATGTTGTACGAGCTAGTTTCAGGTTAGTGTCAGTTAAATGTAATAAGCTTGGCAAGACATGGCCCACCAGAGGCGAACTGCAATCTAGTTTTTATTATATATTCAGCTTTTGAACAAAGTGCATTGCCCTTCATGGTGAGGTTACACTAGCAGTACGTTAGAAATGCTTGGCACATTTTCACCCTAATTCTTGTCATAAAGTGTAAAACCACTTTATCTGTTTGGCTCTAAAAACTCTACAGTAACTGTACTGTGCTTTTATAGACCCCCTGGTTCACTCAAAGACAACGTTTACTTGTAGTTTACATAACAACAAAGGCAGGTTATGGTGCATTGCCTTATTGGCCTGGCTCCCTTGAGACCAAAATGGGCTTTATGTGGCTCATTACAAAGAGTGAGTCTGACACCCCTGATGAAGACCAATGAGAGATGAAGCTTGTTTTGTTTTGTTTTTTCCCCATCTTTCTGGCACTAACTTCAAAGATATTTAAAAGGGACTGTATTTTTCATGGATCACAATGTTATGGAGTCACAAGCTCGCCCGTTTCATGATGTTAAATTGATGCTAGAATTTAAACCTTTTTTTAAGAATTATTGGAACAAAGAAAATTTAAATAAAAAAAATAATAATTGTACTACTGCTAGTACAGTTTGTGTTTATAAACTCTTTTTTCATGAAATGAAAAAAAAAACAACACAAAAAAAATATTCCTGTATGAAATATTATGATGCCACTCAATCATTTTAGTCACTTAGCAACAATTCCTGAGTTATGTAGTTAATTCAACACTTACAGTCTCAGTGTAAATTAGCAAAAGCAATCCTGAAATTATGAAATTGTTCAAGGGATCTAAAATAACAAAAACAGAGCAACAGGTTTACATTCCCAAGTGATCCCACCCACATCTTCTGAACTATAAAATTCTTGAATAAAAACCTGAAAATGTGGTTTTTCAGCCAGCAGCAGCTCTACGATGATCAGTTTTTAACATGGGAGGGATAGAAAAAAACATAACCCTGAGGTTTTATTGATCTGGGCCTGCAATAAGATGTGTTGGAAGTAAATTTCCCAGCTGACACAGTGGGGTGACCCATCTCTGAGCACTGTTGCCATGGCAAAACGCTGCTATGAGGAATATGGGGCAGCCAGGAGTGGGCGAGTTGGGTCACAAACACACAACTCAAAGTGAAAACAGAGGAAGTTGAGTAACAGAGGAGAAGGCGACAAATTAAAAATCACACAGAGGATGTCCGCCTGTAGCCACAGGCTGCGGCTGAAGGTGCGTCATGGAGGGTTGGAGCGGTGGTTGATCGACATGCGTCTTGAAGGGACAGAAAGAGACACACACACACTTTTTCCACAGAAACACAAACAGCACTTCATACATAGGACTGTCCCAGGGGTAACACACACACACACAGCATTATGAGGTGCACTAGCAGAGTTCCTGTGGGATAAAAGACACCTCCAACAGTCAGACACAAGACAGACAACACCAAACACCTCCGCAGCTTCCATGAGCTCCGACACAGAACATGACATTAAAATACTCCAACACTAAGAAAGGACCAGAAAACGTCTCAGTGAAAAGTGATACTCTAATTAAAGTTGCTCCAAAACTACACCTACATTATACAATTAAAATTAAAGACAATTAAAGCCATTAACCTGCCACAGCGTGCCTGTATGGCTAAATCTGGCTGATAGTGCTCAATTTAATGGTTAAAGATAAAATACATTTATTGCAATTACTTAACAGCATGACCAAGATACAAGCTGAGGGACACATTTTATAGTTAAAATAATGATGATGCCTCAAAAATACATTTTTAGAAAAAGACTAAATCAGTTGAAAATGAAATTATGAGAGCAAACGAGAAAAAAACTGTTCAATTTAAATAAACAAAATGCAATAAGAATGGGGCTAATCCGGGATTTAAATAAATATATATATTTTTTTCCTTTTTTAAGATACCTTACTTTAAGAAATAATGGGATCACAGCTCATATGATTAATAGTTAGATTCTTTTTTGGAGCTTAAAATGTCTTACTCTAATGATCATTACATTTGTATATATAATACAGTGCAATATATATAATATGTACCTTATTTCCATGTTAATGGGTCGGCCAATCTGAATGAAAAGTTGCACGAAGATTGTCACACATGAAGTGATTAATAACATGTACAAACTTTAAAAAAGATTTGTTATGAATCCTAGTTGTTTTGATTTTGGTATTCAGCCTCCCCCTTGCAAATACAGTTTTTCGTTTGTGTCATTTTAAATGTACCTTGTTTGTACTTAGCTTGACGATCACCACAAGTACCACAGGTCTTATATATAGAAGCTAAATTTGGACAGGTCAGCGTTTGTACATTTTCCATTTTGTTAAACTGAATCTTCTGTATTTTACTCTTTATTTACCCCTTCTTTTTACAAAAATAATTTATATCAATCAGTTGTAAAAATATTAGTTAAGCATGCAAGTACATCAGTTTCTTTTTACTCATCAGCCAGCATGCATACGTCAGTGCCGGGATATAAATAGTCACAAGGTAAAATAGGCTAATATCAACCATGTGTCTGTACTGCTAGGCAGGCAGGATTTGACGGGTTTAATGTAGCTAATTGTCTTCTTAAAGCTAATAGAAATGAAAGTTAACCTTATTGGGGGTTTTTTCCCCATTTGATGCTTTTTCCATTTTAATGTCTGATCTAATTTCAGTCAGGAGGAGTTTAACATGTTTGAATTAAGAATAGAATAAAAAAAGCTTTTGTTTTTTTTTCTTAAGATGACATTTTAAGCTCTTTCAAAACAATCTCTTCTTCTACAAACCCAAAAATATAAAGTTTCTTTTCCTAAAATAAGGGATTTAAAAATCCTCGTTCTGGTCTTGAATGCCAGAAAAAAAGCCAGGTATTAAAACAAAAACAAATTTGTGAACAGACAGCAGCTTGAATTTTGGAAACACTGCTGCTGATGTTCATATCAAGTCCATTGCCAAAAGACTTTAAGCATTCCAAAAAGAGCGAACTTTAACACACTTGCACAAAAAACTAAAATAATTTAGGGAAACCTATTTAAAAGATGCATGCTGCATGTCTGAGAGCAAGAAGCCCTAACAAATCCAAAATTCAGCGTGCAGCTTGATGTAAAAATATTTCTTGTATAAAAGAAATCAGGTTGTCTCAGCAGCACAGAACAGCACTGTAATGTGAACTGGCCCTAAAACGGATTTCAAAACCACCCTGAAGAGACTAATTAAACAAGGAGGTAAAGGAGCGATGATGAAACTGGGAGTAACCACGTCCATATGACGGGCCTTGTCGCTACGCTCCCAAAACCGACCCTGCACTCCGTACGTCCGTGTCAACACACACCAAGGTGGTTGCACAGCTTACATACCCAAGCGTCCCTTTCCCCGTCATGGGTGGGCTCGGGGGCTTCTGTGTGGGGGGGTTGGTGCGAGGGAGTCCGCCTCCTCCGGCCTTCATGTTCTGAGCGCTGGCCTGTGGCAGGTAAGTGGACATTGGTTTAGAAATCTGCTGGTTAACCATGAGACTTCTTACACAGCTATCAACCTTCAAATTATCCTTTATTTTGTGATGAGAGTTAGAAGAGAAGATTAACAGCACTCCTACAGGAGGCAGGTAGCTTAGCTCAGCATGAGGAGGTAACAACATCTGCCCCAGTAACAAGAATTCATCTCCATCGTCCACACAAAGGCTCAGTTGGTAAGAGCAGGTCATCTACTAATCGGTTGGTGAATTTGCATCGGATGCATGGAGGCATTGGGAGGAGGGGCATCCAGCAAGCATGAGTGTGATTGTGTGAATGTTAGATAAAGTGCTTAGGTATAGATAATATATGAATGCTGAATAAATGTGGTTGACTAAGACTTGAAGCAGTTTAAAAAGAAAGAAAATATATTACATGCTAATGGGCTGGTTTTAGAAGTGCTGATGGATAGATTTTGCCTTTGCACACTTGGTCGTTACAACCAACTTTCTGGGGGGTTTTTTTGCTAAGCTAACTTGGCTCTTACACTCCAACTATAACTTCATGAATTTTGGGTAATGATAATAAAGGTCTTGAAACTTTCTGCTTTTCTTTACGTTCTGTCACAGATTCACAAATTGTCACAAATTCAAATTAAAAGTTGCTAAAATGTTAAATTAGGTCAAAGCACATAAAAGTTTGGGGGGGGGTTTTGGTCATAGCACAACAATAAAGTACAGGGAGACAGCCCTCAGCAGGCTTATCTAAGTCAGACAGTCTGTGGAGAGGGAAAACAGAAGTGCCAGAGTCAAATTAGGTAGGCAAAATTAGGTTCTAACACAATATTATTATCATCAACTAAAATACAAAATCATAAGAGTTGGTGTTGATGATACAAAGCTGGTTGTTGTGATTCAATTCTGGTTGTAGTAATCAAATATAAATTGTCGTTTACGCAATACATGGATGCAAATAAGCTCCAAATTATGGTGTAATGCATTTGCATTTCCTCTCATACCAGCTGTAAATTTTGCATCTTTAAAGGTTTCTCCAGGTTTTATTTCCAAAAACGACAACATAAAGCGAATACTGATATTTCTACTTTTTTGTGCATTAAAATAAGACAAGCAAAGGATTTTTCACAAGTTCATTTTTAAAGAATTTTTCTAAAATATAATCTAAATCTCTGTAAGCAAAGACATTTTTAACTGCAAACAAACCAAAAATGTAAAAGAAACCACAGACAGGACAATTCAAAACATCCACAAATCACAAAAAGCCCTTCCTTGTTTGGGGCTCTTACTTTGAAAATCTTACCTTAAACCTTTGCAACCACTACAGTTGGTAACAAAGATAAAGTTAGGCAAGCATAAAGAGAGAGAGAAGAAATCAGGTGATTAGTGTGCGAAGGAGGGGAGGAAAACAACAGTTGTTCAAGCTTGTGCTGCACAAAGCCGAGCTGGAGAGCTCCGGCCAACAATAGCTCAGTGTTTAAAATCTGAGGAATTCGACCTTCGTAAGGTTGAAAGCCAGCGCTTCAGTTTTCTGTATAAACAAGCTTGTCATTGTTCAGAAAGTCAGCAGGAACAAAGCTTTAACAATCAGGCTCTCCCATGATTTTATTAAACATAAAATCATGAGAAAAGCCTGTTTCCAGCTGCAGGTGGCAGGCTTAATGTCCTGGCCGTCACTGGCTTCCCGTCCATGTGAAAAACCTGAGTCATTGATTTTTTTCTTAGATTTCTTGACTTTGAAAACCACTGAAACCTAATAAATAATAAAGAACATGACCTCTACACGTCCTTTGCTTATCCTTTAGATTTTCATCAGTGAGCAGCCTGGATTAATCCCAACATGCAAACACATTTCCATGGTCTTCTTTTGACCCCTAAAATTAAGTATTTGACAGTACTGCATACAAAAAAATACCAATATAACCTAAATTCTATCCCTTAAATCAATATTATTTCATAAAATATAAAAATAATCACATCACTCTTATAAACTGGCTTGTGGTTGGTGACTTTTTAAGACTACTTGTGGCCAAATTTAAGGGAAAAAGACCAGAATCAGCACCTTAACTCCGTGGCCCATGTCGTCTAGCAGGCTGTAGTCGATGGGCTTGCGGATGTATCGCACAGGCCTCTCGGGGTTGGCCGGGGCGATGATCTTGTGCGTGCGGGACGTGTTCTTGTTGGTGGTGAGAATGCCGATCTCCCGCCGTGCTACCTTCTCTTTGTGGATGTCCACCGTCTAAGGATGAGAGGCATGTTTTCATTTTTTTTTTTTTCATTTTTTAATTAAAACACTTAGTCCTGAAAGCCTTCCAAGACTTTATTAGGAGGAAGAGGTGTTTCAGTGTTTCATAATTTAAGGTTTTGATTGCTTTGAAGTATCTGTTGCATGTTGAAACCCTTTTATCTTTCGATCCAGCGTGCAGCTTCAGCACGCGTATTTGCCTGCAATGCAGATACACTGAATTATACATTCATTATCCGCACAGTCACATCAGCGTCTGATCCATATGGATAGTAAAACTTTATTAAAACCTCATGAGGCTTACACAGTGTTTAATACCCAATAGAAAAAGGACAAAGAGCATTAAAAGGCGATATTTAACTGTTAATTGTGCTTTGAGAACTGATGCAGGGGGTTCCTTCTTGGCGGGTGAGTCAAAAGCCTGATTTGTTTAACTTCCCTCACCTGTGAGATGTGGTTGATGGAGGACTCCATGCGGCGGAGCTGCGAGGCCTGGATGTCCAGCATCTGCAGGACATTGTTGGCCAGTGTGTTGATCAGGTAGGCTACACTGGCCAGAGACTGGGTGGTGTAGTTCTTGGTCTCCTCCAGCGCCCTCTGCTTGTCTGGAGACTGAAGAAGAGAAATGGATATTTGACTTTCAAAAGACATGATTTGCATTTCATGGAAAGCAAACGATGCAGGTTTTACAAAGTGATGAAAACTGAGAGAGGAGAGGGGAAAAACACAGCCTGGGTTACCTGAGGACATTCTGAAAAATGCGGACTTTAAGTGGGCCACCTTTACACTACAAGATTCCTGCACATTTGTAGTACTTGTTGTACTCAGATGAGTCTAACAGTTTAGACAAGGGCCATGTCAAAACACAGAGGAAATCCCACAGGGGGCATTTACACACTTCCAGGGCTACTTCTAGCCTGCTGCATGAGGGTGGGCAGCTACAAAGATTAGAGGTTGCAGCAGATGACTGGTACCCCCACAGGGTTCTGGCATCTCTGAAACGACTGTGTTTGCATTTGATCCCTGACAAAAACAAGCAGAATATAAATGGATTGTTCCAGTCGGCTTGGCTTCTACAGGAAGAACAGCAGTCAACATCTGCACATTTATTCTCTGCAAGTGCAGAGACATAGGAAGACTAAACTGTCACAGACAAAGTTGTTCTGCTTTTGTGTCAAAACACTTTCTGTAATGAGTACTACAGTATTGTGCAAAAGTCCTCATTTCTTTACATTTTCTTTGTGTTTTCATACTACACCATACTAACATACTACACCTACTTCCCATTTTCCTAACAAAACATAAAGGAATGCACAATTTTGCATTGCAGTGCTGTACTATAATCAGTGCCCTGATGATTACTGTAGCAGCAGGAACAGCAAGATACATATTATTATAGGCTAAAGGTGATATCCACTCAAATAAAATGTCTATTATAATGCCAGCATCTCTTCAAAGAAAAAAAAGATGTTATTAGGCTGTTAATTCTGTAAAATTGGTCCATAAAAAGTACACAACAATGTTTAGGAATAACAGTAACAAAGTAATTAAAAACATAGTCCTTTCAAAGAAAAATCAGCAAGAAACAATCTCCCGTGGAAGTCGTGATTCGCTGAGTGAGTAGATGGCAAGTGATGTCAGCATGCAAACCAAGCAACTGCAAGGAGGTGTTTGCACATCTATACGCACATTTTAGCCTATAATCAGCCTGAAATCACCATTTAACCTCATGTTTTTGGCCTCTGTGGGGAAGACGGACTATCAGAAGAGAGCAATACAAGCACAGAAAAAACACAAACTTCACAAGAAAGTTCTCAGGCTGGAAATTAATCTAGGACCTTCTTATTCAGTATTCATTTACTGTCATACAAGAGATTACAAACATGAACCTCACAGCCTCAGGAAGAACCTGCACCTCAGTCTTGTTGTATGAGCTTTGAGGCTACACAGCCTTCTGAACAAGGAGAGGATGGCGAACAGAGACAGACAGCTTTCATTTGAACTTGATTCCAAATTAGCTGAGCTATGGGTTTGTAAAAAACAAGCCCCAGTGGATGGAAGCAGCTAAAAAGACCCCTTTCCATGTAATTATCCAAACACACTTTATGAAGGACGATTTAATGGGGCTACAGGTTATGTTGAACCTGGCACATAGTTACCATTTAACTCAATGCTGACCCACTAATGATAAATCCCCACATGAGCACTTCAAAAAGGTCATTAAAGAGGTTAGAGCTACTTCAATGCTAGAGAAAATATCATCCCAACACAAAAAGCAGTGCACAAAAAATGGAGCCTGAATGCAGTTGGTGTAAGCAGGATGGAGAGCAAAAGGTTTCAGCACCAAGAAGCAAATTTGTAGTGAAGCAAGAGAAAAGAGCTTAGCAGCAGTGAAGTGAGTAGCAGGTAAAACAGCTGCAGCTGGCGTGAAAGCGGTGTTCAGAGGCAGCCGATTGGCCGTGGGCACGGCGTGGGCACGTCGACAGGAACATCAAAGGGCAGATGGATCGGCTAATGTTTCTGCTGGGAAACTGTGTTCCTTAATCCTCTGTGACACTGCACCGAGCGCAGCATGCGGGGTCGAGCTGCAGCACAAAGCCAGCACATAATGGTGTGAATGAAAGCAAAAGCAGACACCAAAAAAAAAAAAAAAAAAGCATTTTTGCTTCTCAAATGTGGCAATTTGCAGCTTTAATTTGGTCTATGTGATCAAGCACTGCCTATGTTTAGATTTAAACAAGTAATGTTAGTCTTTTAGCAATGATTAAGGGCTTTTTCACCGATTTTTCTGAGCATTTTAGAATAATAAAATAATCAGATTACTCCTGTTTTTTTCTCTCAATCATAAGCAGCTACTTTAATAAAGATGAATCATTTTTAAGGTGTTTTCTTAAAGAAGCAGAACAAACTTGATCGTTCTTGCTTCTAAAAAGACCAACATTAGTCTGTAGATTTAAGCTTGGACAAAACAAGCTTCATTAAAATGTCATCTGAGGGTCTGCAAAAGTCTGATTGCTGTAGCTCGCCATTTCCAAATAATCTGCAGTGTAACCAACAAAAATTAGTGGGGACAAAACCGCTCATTAGAGTTTCCTGTGTGTGAGTGGCAGCAGCAGATTAACTGCATTGTTTGCAGCAGCCTTTAGGCTGTGATTGGATATTGCCTTATTGATTTTACTTTAAAATTCAAATTTAAGCCATGCTGTTAACTCCCCAAAATCCAGGGCTGCGGTGCCAGGATAATGGGAAAGCCCACGTCTTTCCTTTTCTTCTTTATTATTTATTTATTTGTTAGTTTTGACAGTGAAGCCAGGAAACCTTTGTACAAACACATCGAATCAGAATGAAAGGATATCTGGGCTAAACTGACATAAGACTGGGGGGAAAAAAAAAAAAAACAAAAACAAAAAACTGAGAGGCAGCATCAAGCAACAAGCCGGGGAGTCCCGACGACTTCAATGAGCAGCACCCTCTGTGGTAATCAGTCTATTCCCTTTCATGTGAAACATGCAGCGCACTTTTGATCCAAGACAAATTTTAAAGAATCTCACACTCACACTCACACACACACTTACTTAATCCAACTAGTTTAAGCATCTGGCACAGCCTGCAAACAAATGGCATCATTTACAGGAGAGCAGAGGACGCAGCGCTGCTATAGAATGAGGACAAGCAGGTTATGTGGTAAAAGTCACGAGAGCACCTGCTGGCACAGGAGAGACGGATTTAATCCAGTGACATGTATCCGGAAAGAGAGAATGGATATTACTCCACTACTAAACCATTTTAAGTCAAAATGGGCAGAAAGAATTTTTTAAAAAAGGCAAATTTCACTTAAATAAGTCAAAACAGACTCAGGGCCTTTGCTGCACCCTTACTGATTGGGCTCACATGCATCCCCCCCCCCCCCCCCGGAGCCCATTTTAAGTCAGAAAAACGCTAATTAAAACAATTATTTGCTCTAAGAAACACATCTCCCCTCATTTGTACTGGCACCTGGTAGGCTGTCATTCACTACTAAAGCTCAAGGGTAGCAGTAACGTTTGTCAAGGCTGCTTTCAAGCCACCACGTAACAAAAAAAGAAGCAGCAGCAGCACTGCTCTCTACACGAGTTGGACCAGTAAAACGAGCCTCTGTACAAACAGTACGGCAAACATTCAGCCAAATACTACCACAGCTGTCAGAAAGCACATTTTGGGCCTATTGAAAACAATATATCATAATGAGCTCTGGCACCAAGTAAAGGTAGCACATTACAAATATACCACAACTCTGCAGAGTCATTTCAGAGCAAATACAGTGACCGAACAGCTCCCTGTCAATATCTAACTGGATCTCGGCTTCAAACACCCATCCCTGGTGGCTACAGCATAACCTCACATGCTTTATATTGACATGAAGAACGTTTTCTCTCTACTGTGGAAGGCATGTGCATAATTTTTTAAAGAAATACTATGGCAGGAGGGACACCAGACCTGGGAATCAACAGTTCTAAATAGTCACCCTGGTCAAAAGTGTCCCAAAGCTTAATAATTCCTTTGACCAATGTTTCATCACGTTGTCTTGACAACATCAAACCACAGACTGTATGTTTGGTGTTAGAAGTCCCGTTCTAACTTCTTGAGCTAAACATTGTGGTTTTTTTGAAATAATGAGTGGCAGATTCGGCTGAGAAACCAAGGACCGGCTCATACGGTAAGAAAGCTGTCGACCACAAGGTAGCACTCTATCCTCATCTTTTTGACTCTGATGGGAACCACAATTAACAAAAATAAACATCACAACATATCCAAAATGGCTTAAAACTAACAACCGAGTCCACACACACACACACACACACCAGAAAAGTAACAATCATCGCCTCAGTATAAGGAATAATAATTACATGCCAATGTAAGAGATTGCTCAAACCATCAGAACAGATGTGAGAGATAAACATGGCCAGAACAAAGAGAATTTTATTGGTTTCTATCATGGCTGTCACCACATGTAAAGCACCGGGACATGACCACACATAACACCAATGGCAATGACCTCAGCAACTTGGGTAGGTTGTGTTATAGGCTCCACAATCCTTCATCACAAAAGTCTGAATCACCCGTCAAAGATAATAAGACAGACGTATTGATGCTGAAAACATTTGCAGGACTGCTTTTGCTCCCCCACAAAGAAAATTGTGAAAATAATTTGCTCATTATTTCAGTTGTCGCCCCTTTTGTTTGTTGGTTTTGTAAGAATGTAGTTAGGCTATAAGCGCAAAGGGTCAGACAGGTAGTTAGGCAAACAGGCGTAGGACCAGCACGGACTTTGTTCTTTTTTTGCCAGCTGTTAAACCAAACAGAATTCATGCACTTTTGATGGCACACAGTGTTTGCCAACAGCGCATGAAAAAAAAAAAAAAAAAAAAAAAAAAAGAAAGTGACTTTTGTGATAAATGATCACTCCACGAATTAAAAAGTTGAAAAAGTCTGAGAGAAAGTAACTGATAAATAGAGGAAACACTCAATTACCCACTAAATATGGTCATTTCAGAGCATCGGTGCATCAAGCATGAGTGACAACCAACACTGTGTCCTTTATAAAAAAAAAAACCCAACATAATACTGACTTTGAAGTCTGTGAATACAAACATCTCACACACTAGGGGTTGGTTTTGTTAGTGAAACATCCCTTGACTGCAAACAACTCCTGGGCGTGGAGTTCCAGCAAACACACCTGCAGCATCGTGTGAATGACAACCCGAAATATTAGTTAGCAGGTTTAAATTCCTCAATGACTAATGCTGGAAGAAGTCTGCTCTAAAGTGAAACAGAAAAGGACAGAAAATATGAAAACGTAAGAGGTGAAGCATCACACTAAACATTCTCCTGATGCTTCCTACTTCTGTCCAGCTGATCTATCAGTGATAACATCCATCTGACAGCAGCTGGGAAAACCTCACAGGGCAACCTGCCAGACAGCAAGCTGCCAACATCCACCACCTCTCTCCTCTTCCTCCTCCTCCTTCTTCTTTGCAGGGCAACTTGTCAGACCTGATCAGCCCAGCTCATCAGGGATGTCAGATTTCAGCATCGCACCTTGTGTACTAGCTTATTCCCCGATTTCTCACCTACTGAAAGCTGGCCTGCGAGTGTGTAATGAGTGGAGATGCCGAAATGACATGAGATCACACCTGCAGAATTTCAAAGCGTCTGAATGGCTGCACTCACACACAGGCAGAAATGTATCCACACACCCCTCCCCTCTCCATCTCTAAACACGGAGGTGCACATGAATGGCTTCAGGCTGAGCATGTTTTTTTAAAGGGTTTTAAGTGTGGCTGCTACATCAACAGCATCATAAATCAGTTGTTTGTAACGCTGTCACGGCGGGTTATCTCCTGTCACAGCCTATCAGAGGTTAATCTGCCTTGATATCGCGTCCCACATCTCCGGCCGGAGCCTGATCAGCTGGCTGGCAGTGATTGATCCCCGCACGGAGCACAGAAATCGATTTTCACGGTGCCTGCTCGGTGGTTTGAGGGGTGATGACGAGCAGCAAGCTAACGAGCTACCCGGCTAACCCACCACGGTGGGATGCACAGCTCACACACATCGTTATACTGAGGGGAGGACGTGAAGCAAAAAAAGCGAGGCCAGTAAATAGCGGCATGAATCAGGTGGGAAATGCCACATTATGAGTTTGTTATCTAATTTTAAAAAAACAAACAAACAAAAAACGCCTCGGCAGCAGGTTGTTGCTGCGCTAGCCGAGGCTAGCTGACAGCACGGCTGCGCTGCATCGGCAGCGCTAGCATCAGTTAGCCTAGCACCACTTCGCTCCATTGAAAAAAAAAAAAGAAACAAACTACACCTTCTTCCCCTCCACGGTTGTGTCAGCCTACCTGGACATAGTTGCTCTCGCAGTACTCCGCGACTCTTTCCAAATTAGTGAAGCTGTCCAGCAGCGCGCTTCGTCCCGCTGGAATCTCCTCTTCCAGAAGCATTTGTAGCTCCGCCATTTTCACATCTTTAGCGGAGAGGTGCGCTCTCTGGCGCCCCCGTGGCCGCCCGCGATACCGCAGGGCTCTCCCCACAGCCGGGCTTCCCAAAATTAATAACAGAGCGGCATCACAGCACACTCCCACTGCTGAGTGCTTCAGAGGTTATTTACTTCTCTTTCTTTCTTTTTTTTTTTTTTTAAATTAGTTTTCAATTCAGAAATATTTAACTCAGTGAATAAAACATTTCATAACTATATATTAACTACTATACTAAATAAAAACCTGTAATACATTTCCTGGACTCATTTTTTATTCCTCTCTAAGGCTTTAGTTACAGTGCAGCCAGTCTGGAGTAGGGGAAGAAAATAGGATTTTGCTTCCTCTTCTGTAAAGCTCTCATAACATTTAATTTAAAGCTGCAAAAATCACTCAATTAACTGAATAACTTTCAGAAGCTAAAACCGCCTCCTTCCCCCTGTAGAAAGCCGAGTTGCTTTTACTATTTTCTGGTCTCTTATACACCAACCTGTTGATCCAATAAACAAAATAACAACTATTATTTATTAATTATACATTTCAGGCCCAATTTCATTGAAAATGTCTTGCACATGTGGGCTGGAAATACACACTGCTTAGCACTCGATCATCACAAGTTAATGGATCTTCAGGGATATCAGTGTTTCCAACAGCAGATGAACTGGAGAGGCAACAAGAAGACAACCCCCACAAAAGGTTTAGGTTGTGGCCACAGACTTTTTTTTTTTCTCGAGTTCAGATTTTTCCTGGTAGCATGAGGCGATGTCTGCCCAACACAGTCTCAAGGATGTAGAGGAGATACCAGGATGGTAGAAGGCTCATCAACCTAGAAGATGCTCATGAGCATGTTTCTTTCCAAACTAGAGAAACAGAAACAGACTCCATGAGGGTGGCCCGAGGGCCCGACATCCTTTACAAGGATCTGTGTTCAAAGCCCAGTGCTTTGCAGCTCGACTGGCTTTCACCAAAGACCAACAGAACCTAGCAGCTCCACCCCTTGTGTGTCGGCAGGTTCAGACGTGGAAAGGTTTGGAGATGCCTGCCTACAGCATCACGCAGCGTGATGGTTTGGAGAGACATATCTTTGAAGGGTTATGAAGACTTGTTTTGTATTTCTTTAAAAAACAAGTCTTCACTTTTGTTTCCAGCAGGGGCAAGAACAAAGAGAAAAATCAGTCAAGAGGTGTCAGGAGAAAGCAATGGCCTGTCTGCTGTGGTACACATGTGTTTTGAAATTGCAGATTATTTAAAAAATATCTGCAAATATAATCATGCTTGTCCTTAATTTATTTAGAAACCTCAAACAAAACCAGTTTTTGCAGCTTTTGACCCTTCATCACCCAAGTATCATACTGCACCAATGATAATGGACTCAGATTCATTTAAAGAGCGCTTGTAAAACGTGCCCAACACCAGGCTGGTGGTAAATAAAGTTTCTCAAAGGTCCGGGTTTAATCTAGAAACCCTTCACCTTTAAAAATCGGACCTTTTTGAGACATTTTATGGTGTTAAACTTTAAGACTTTAAGAACCTGAAGATAATCTGCATTAGGGAGATTTACTGGGGGGGGGCCTAGATTCACCAGAGACCACCAGAACTGGGGGGACTAGTAACTAGTAACAGAGATAAAAGACAAGAAGTGACACAAACTCAAAATCTTCATCCGTTTTTTAATATACAGGATGTAAACAAAAGGAATGAAATGTAAATGCAGCTTGGTTCATTTTCACAGACACAAACAAGCCCCCTGACTCTGACTCTAACCAGCTGTTCTGAAAATACAGAAAGTTTTAGCAGCGCAAGTCATTTTTCTCGACGTCACAGAGCTTTACTCGTCAAGCCTCCCTCCCTGAAGAGACAGGAAGCGTTCGACAAACTAAACCTGTGAGCGGAAAAAGCTAACATCATGCTTAAGGCCTCAGTGGTGGTACAAAGTGGGTGAAACAGCCTTTAAAATCCTACAAATTAAGAGTGTCAGTCCAAACTACTGGCATCATGATGGGAAACTACGATGACGTCTAACAGGGAATACTCTGCTGGTAATTTCATTCAGTGATGTTAAATGTGTTTCTCTTTGCTCTTCATCGTTTGCTCTAAATCTTTGTTTTAGCTGCTTCTTCTGCTGACGGTGATCCAGGTTTCGTCCTTCGGTGTGGATACCAGCTCGGATCGGATCTCGGCCACTTGCCCCTTCAGCCGGTGGAGCTTCAGCTGCCGCACCAACGTGCTGAGGACGACCGTAGCCACAGTGTAGGCAAACCTAACGGAGACCAAATAATGACTGATGCAGGACATCCAGATGTAGAAGAGCTTCAAATAGTTATCAAAACTTCCCAAAGTTGGTCTAATAAAGTCTGCTCTCACTATTAGCAGTCTGAGTGACAGACAGTGGATAATTTTCTCTTACCTGAGCTCTGGACACGTCTGATTCCCTGAGAATCCGAGCAGACAGAAGCTCTTTGTGGCCGATTCTTCCTCGAATCGATCTGGGTCAAACCTGATGGAGGATTGAAGTAATCACCAGTCCAGTAAACAGACATATTACAACTTTAACTTGGAGGAAAAAAAGCCCCTCACTCTGAAGCTGTCACTTTATTTTAACTACAGTTTATTTGATGGCTGCCGGTTTATGTTACCTGGTGAAGGCAGATGAATGCCCGGTGATAACTTTGACATGCTCAAGTCGACTTCACAGGAAACACCTGATATTCCAGCGAGCTCTACATGGTAATGCTAGCAGGTTTTATTTACACCCACCGGTTAGAATTAACTTCAAAACAACCCCCCCCACAAATAACAGCTAAGGCTGATGACAAAATGCCATTAGTTTTGAAGTTACTTACGAAATAGTGGACAAATTGAGTTTAGATGTGGTGATGATCAACTAAATTATTTGAGCTCTTCCTGTAAAATTTTGTCCTAATCCATTAACTAAATTTTGACCCCCAACAAAAGTTTCAAGCTCACCAAATCCATATTTGAGCCTCTGGGCAAGTCTGCCTCAGTAATGTTGAGGTCCAGACTCTGGGGAGGCCAATCCATGACTGATAGTGTTCTACTGTGTGTTTGGGGTCATTGTTAAGCTGAAAAATGAAACCACTGCCAATCAGACGCTTTCCAGATGGTATTGCGTGGTAGATCAAAGTCTGATGGCAATTTTCTTCATTTATAATCGTTACTTTTAACAAGATCAGATATGCTGTCACTGATTTTCAGTCCAGTTCTTGTGTAATTTTCATACCTCAGCCTTTTCTCCTGGATTCCCTTCATTAAGAACGGCTTCTTGATGGCAATCCTTCCACTGAGACCATTTGATGAGATTTCCATGAACAGTAGACAGATAAGCTGAAGGTTAAGATGCATCTCTCAGGTCCTGTGTCAGTTTTTTGCTGGCTTTGTTCCTGTTTCTTAAGGTCATGACTTTCAGATACTGTTCACCTGATGTAGATAGCTTTTTTTTTTTGTCCTGAACTTGTTCAGTTCCCTCAACATTTTTAAGGACATGCTGCACACCACGCTGAGATGTGTCAACCTTTCAGCTAATAGCTCTGGAAAAATGCTATTTTATGTCTGTCAAACTAGTAACAAAGAGCTTAAAGATCAGATTTAAAATCTTTGCCAAGTTCTCTTTTATGTGTAGACACGACACTGGTTCATAGTTGATTTAGGTGCCTTTTTTATGCTTTAATAATTCATTGGTTAAGGTTGCTTAACACACACACAAAATATATTCCACTGAAGATGGTCAGGTACAGGGACTGGACTGAAAATGAGTGTAAAAGCAGACAGTGTCCAAAGAAAGCTTTGAAACACTTTAAGAAAGCCTGGAGAACTATTGCTTAAGAGCACTTAAAAAAAGATTACAAGTAAGACTGGCTGCTTGGAAACAAGATATAAAGAAATCAGGGACTTTTGCACAGCATGATACCTCTTAGTCTAGTAAGAGATACCATTCTAGTCCCAGAATATAAATAAAATACTGGGAATGAGCGTTACAGATCCTGTTTTATAGAGTGATAATTTAGTGACCCAGTACAGTTTTCTTTCTTTGTATTGCAGATTTTGAATGAGTGGGATTTGAACCGGCAGCCATTTTTAAACTGGCTGAAGAACATGTCAAAGCCAAAAGGTCAAACCTGTAAGGGCTGCTCCAGGTTTCCTCATCTTGCAGAACCACTCCTAAGGCGTAAATCACCAACGTCTGAAAGTGACAACAACAATGCTTCACCGTGTTTACGTGTAACAAAACTGCTGTATTTTAACCTCAGCTGGGAAAACTGAGGGAATAACACACTTTAATAAGGAAGGAAGAAAAACAAAATAAAACAGGAATAATCACTCACTTGACTTTAAATAAACATTCAAAAGTTGCATATAAAAAAATAAATAAATAAAATAAAGTTCTCAGTTTATGTTTCTTACGCTGTTTAATGTTTCTATCTCTTCTTGTTTACCATTAACACAGCAAACACTGTGTTTGTGCAGCTGAAATAATCTGGCTGAGAGCCGCAGACGGCGGGAAACCGGATACCTCTTTGGGGATGACGTGCTGATCGACTTTGCCCTCCACTTCCTGAAGCCGAGCCGCAACAGGGGTGAGCTTGGCAGTCCTCACCGTCTCGTTCAGGACCTGTTGGCAGTATCTGTGCGAGGACGGAAATGCGATCGCATCAACGTTATTGACTGCACCACACGTGAAGGACGACTCAAGAACGCCTAAATACTGAAAAGTCCAAAAGTCTTACCTGAGCTGAGGAATCTTGTCGAGGGAAACCGGATCAGAACCCAATACGTCCTCCAGCTCCTGGTGCAACTTGTCCTGCACTTCCTCTGAACTGGACAGGAAGTAAAGAGCCCAGATACACACTGCCAAAACACCACAGTGTGTAATCTTAGAGTCAGAATAAAACGTCATTTTGCTAATAAAAGATAAATAAAAGTTAGCTTTTGTTTGCTTTTAGAGCTAAAACAGTTCATTAAATTATTGTTAAGTGCCTATCAGACAACTCTGGGAAACTGTAATTATAAAAATTGTGTCTGGCAGGCTTCACATCCTCTGATTCAGGCCACTTACAGTTCGCAGCGATGATACATCCAGCCAAAGTGAACACCATGCAGTCCTCCATGATCTGAAACAAACAATCCAGATTTCAGCGTTTTTTTTTCTTACCTCTGTGAAAGCGCTGAGGATGTAAAGCAGAAGCTCATCAGCATTCACCTGTCGCTCTGTGAAGTTGGACTGCAGCAGAGCGTCCACAAACACTGTCTGCTTCCTCTGGGCTTTCCTGTCCTTCGCCACTGACAGCAGCATGGACTCCATCTCTGACAGAGCTGACCACCGAGGAGGAAAAAACAAGATGAGAGCCGTGGCGACTCCGACCACATTCAAGGGCTCAAAATCTGACATCCTACCCCGGCACGGTTCACAGATTTTGTCCCACAACTGCTGGACAGGCCCTTTAAAAACATCTGGATCATCAAAACCTGGAATGTGAGCTTCCCCTGTCTGCACTAATAGGGTAAATTATTCTCACACCTGGAGAGCCTCTTTTTGAGAACTGGGTGTCAGAGTTACCTATTTCCCATTTTTCTAGCAAAAATATTAATCAAGACTGTACATGTGACATGAACAAGTGCCAGACACTCTCCGTGGGGTTACACGTTAAATGCAGTCTTTTCAGCCCTTTCAGACAGCACCCAAAATAGCATCTGTCCTTGGCAGGTAAATCCCTATCGATCCTATCCAAACAAAGCCTGTCTGCTGATTAAGGTGGTAACCGTGAATGTGCTCGGTCTGTCTGTCAAGAGGCTTAACACAGAGATAACATCGGAGCCTCTGCAGACTTTCCATTTGGCTTCACCACACAAAGCCAGACGCCGCTCCCACACGTTGACACGCCTCCTTCGCTCACCCTTCTCATAGTGCGCTTTCCTGCTGGAGCTCTTCTCCAGGGAGCCGTCCAGGTAGCCCTTTCCAATTTCTGACCAGATCTGGAGGCGTGAGTCAGAAGAGCAAAAAAATAAAAATCAATGATCAGTTACAGAGACTTAAACTCCCTGCAGAACTTTAGCATGGTGCATTTTTGATTAGCATCCCAATAAAGTAAAGTTTTGTGTCCCCCAGCGGTGAACGTAGCGGACAAAGTCAGACCTCATGCTTCATTTAATGGCCTCTGAAATGTTCTAGCATAATGTTCTGGTCTAAGGGCTAAGAGCAAGAGAAAGTTCTCTCAAAGTGAACTCTATCAGAGGAAACTGACCGTACCAGAGGTCAAAAAAGGGCTATTTTTTTCGCCCTCAGATCCTAAAAGCGTACTCCATAGAAGTTTGTGCTAAAATTTCTCACCGCATCGTGGTTCTTGCGGAAGGCAAGGACCTCGGCGTCGTCGCTGAACCGCTCGCCCAGAGCCAGCTGGGTGACCGTCTTCATGGCCAAGCCCAGCAGGTGGGCACACAGAGGCGTGTGCTGACCCTCTGGGAATGACTTCCACTTTTTCACCAGCTCATCCACCAGCTAAGAAACAAGATATCAGTTAGCAGGAAGTGTGAGGAAGTTTTTGGTTCTTTTCTTATTTTTTTTAGAAAAATTATTTCTTGGCTGTGGAAACCTTGAGCACGAGCGGGAAGTTGTTCTTCAGCGTGCTGTTGATGGCACTTTCGTACACTTTTTTTCTCATGACGGACTCGCTGGCCCCACCTCCCATCCCGGACTTGTAGCCCAGCAGCGACTTCAGCATCGTTTCAAAGGAGTCGGCTAAAAAGGAAGCAGGAAACAGCAGATTTATGCATGAGGATGTTCTTCTATTCAATTAGATATTCTGCCCAACAAATTCTTGAGTGTAAGAAAAGCTGCTGATCCAAACTGGTTTGCTTACTGGTGTGGTTGGGGTTGATGTGTTGTTGTAGCTCGCTCACGGAGCCCAAGCTGACCACGGGGCGACCGCCAAACCAGAACGATGCCACGGAGCCGTACTCATCATGCAGGCTGACAAGGAACTCGTGCAGACTGCCTCTGTCGATGATATCCTGCAGGTTTCCATCCCTGGAGAACAGAAAATAGAACATTGATGCACATCTGCTTATATTTACTTATATTTACTGACAAAAGCTATTAGGATGACAGGACCCTTAAGGAGCTAATTATTACGCACAAGGTACTATATTTTACAAAACGCTGTTATTGAATAAGAGTTAACAGAAGCAGAAAAAATAAAGGTAAAGATGAAAACTTACTTCTCATCCGTGGGGTTGAGACCTGGGATACCAGAGGCCCTTCTGGATGACTGAAAATATGATTAGAAATGAGATTTTGTTGTTGAACACAAAATACAAGTCATTAAACATGAGTGGTTTTGCTCACAGTGGTGTCCACATATCTACTAAGTCTTTACATAATTTAAAATAATGGCTATCGGAAAGCGGGTCCCATTCAGAACTTCTTTGAAAAATGCGCGAATTTAACAATTCCTTATTGAGTAGCATGCGCATATAGAACATGATATAGTTTAGGGATGTGAAGTCATTTAGTTGGAGTTTAGAAATAAATCGGCTTGTAACACAAACACATAAAGGAAACTGATAAAAATGAAAAAAAAATGTTTTATTATCTCGTTTTCGCTCATTCCGTCTTCTTGAAGTTGGGTTTCACTGGACTAGGTCAATGAATACTGTATTAAATGGGAGCCGAAATGTGCAAAATACACTCCTTATTCAATTTATTTCTTAAATAGTTCAGAATAATGTGCTCCAACTCGTGAACAAGAACTAAAACATTAAAAGGCGCTTTTTGGTTAGGACACTGGGATGAGGGCAACAGCCCGCTAATGTTGCAAGCTAACGCCAAACTTGCAGGAACTTACCGGGTACAAATAAAGGACAGCGCCCACCAGGATGATGACAAACGTAACAGCAAAGATCGCAAAGTCCAGCATGATTGCTCGCTGTTATCTAAAAGTTTCTGCTAACTTTTATTCATGTATATTTGAATGTTTCCACAAAAACCCTCAAGATATCACTACCACGTCAACATCAGCTGGACAGTGCTGCTTGGTTATCTGTGTTCGATTATACAGCCTAGATCGCAGGCAGAGCAAACCAATGGATTCCAGGAAAAAACATGACACCAAGGAGACACAAAACACGGGCAAAGACAGACAAAACGACGACAAAGGGACACAAAACAAGATCAAAGAAACAGAAATGTTGACAAGTGAGACACAAAATGGTCACAAATACATAAAATGACACAAAACAACTCAAAGGGACACAAAATGACCATAAAGTCATTTTATAATGATGTAAAAAGACACACACAAAAATCACACTGAGCAAAGGCATAAGAAACAACTACAAAGAATAAAAATAAAATCACACAAAGAGATACAACATGAGTAAAGATATACTCAAAAACACAAAAATTAGAAATAAGCACATAAACAAGAGCAAGGACATAAAACAACTATAAAAAGAAGAAGGAACAAGACCAGACACACTAAATAACCAGAAAGACATAAGATGAGACAAGAAGAGACACAAATGACACCAAAGGGACAAAAAACAACTACAAAAGGGACCCCCAAAAAACAAAGTCATGAAATAAAGATATAAAAAGAGACAAAAATCATATAAAGAGATGCACAATCACTAAAAAGAAAAACAAAAAGAAAAGTGACAACAAAGCGACACAAAATGATAACAAAGGGACATTAAAAAACATTAAATGACATAAAGAGAGACAAAAACATTATGAGATGAAAAAATGACTAAAAAGGGCACAAAAACACCAAAGTGACAGCAAAGAGATGCAAAACATGCACAAAGACATAAAAACAACACACTAAATGTCCACAAAATGTCCACAGAGACATGAAATAAGACACAAAATTACAAGAAAACAGAGACAAAACAAGACCAAAGTGATACAAATGACAGAAAGGTGATATAAAGCAACTGAATGGGGACTACAGTGACACCAGAGACACAAAATGACTACAGAGGGACACAAAAAAGACCAAAGTTTACAATAAAAAGACCCAACATGACGCCAAAGACACACAGGAAAAAGACCAGACACCACATGTCCACAGACACAAACTAAAAACCTAAAACTGGACACAAAATCACTCAGAATGTCGTTTTTTTGAACAAACGCTTTGTGACTTGACTTATGCTCAAATTAAAACTGATCCATTGACACTTGACCTCAGGTGTCACGTGTAAAACCCGCCGTCAGCGTTACATTTAGCTGTCTTTCTGTTCCGTTCCATCACAGCTGCTCTTCAGCTTCTCTAGAAGTCTTTTAGGATCTCAGATGATTTTTGTTTTTTTGCTTTGACTCATCTCGGTGTTTATACCTCAGCTATGTCATCCTTTGGTTTATGCACTGGCCTGAATTTCCACCTCCAGGTTAATTTCATTAGCTTTCAGTGCAGCGTAGTAACACCATTAACTACTCCTTGGCATGATAAGTGCTTTTACTTTTGATACGTTACAATGCTTTTGCATTTAGACCATGTAAATCACTTTCTTCATAGCTCATTCAGTGTACTTCAGTAGTCTGGGCAAGCAGAAAAACAGTGTAGTGAATGTAGTGAATGCTTTCTTTCATGGGTTTCATGTAGAGAAACAACTGTAAACAAAAGAGATAAAAAACTATTGTTGGGTTCTTTAAATCTCTGTATTTAAAAAGAATTGAACATATTTCAAACGTACAAAAATAACTTAAACAACATTCATGATAAAATGCAAAAATATGTGCAAAATGACAACAAAGCTGTACAGTAAGTCCTTAATTTTCTCAGGCGGTCATTTCTGATTTGTCATCTGGCTTTGGAGGCTCAATCTCCATGGCCATTAGGTAACCTGAGGAGGAAGGATAAGACAACAAAAATAAATGTTTTAAGTTGGATTTTCCTTTTTTTAAGCAGAAATGCTCATCCCACACTGCTCTCTCTCACCCTCCGTGTAGTCTGTCTCAGGTCTGATGGCAATTAAAATCCAGGCCAGGCCCACCAGCAGGGCCACCACCAGGTTGACAGTCACCCATGGGTGGAGAATCTGGTGCTCCAACCCTGTAGGCCTAAAGCAGAATCAGGTCAGCCTCAGTATCAAAACCAGACTTTTTAATAATATCAGAATATCAGATTATTCTAGCAAGCTCACAGTAGTGTCGTGTTGTTGGAATAGAGGTTGATCCGATCGCTGGTCATTTGCTGGCTCAGAGAGAGGACGAGCGCTGAGAAATACACTGTGTGCAAAAAGCAATGCGTGTCAACTGAATCCCAAACAGATTCCACGATGATGTGTGTCTGAAGCACAGACAGAGAAGGAAGGAGGACTCACAGAACGAGGCGAGAGCCACCGGATCCAGTGTGATGAACTCCCGCAGAGCCACGGGGCCTTTGGCCAGATTCACCCTGAGGAGAATTTCATTTGTAGAAAACACAACAGCTAATTCATAGCGTAAATGGATGCAGTATTCATTCACTTCACACTTTTAATTACAAGATCTATGAAGTGAGATCCCTGTCCCACCCCAGCTCTATAGCCCCTCACCTGAGCTCAAAGTTTCAACACGCTCTTTTTACAGTTTGAACTGCGCCACCACTTTTCTAATGTTGCAGAAGATGACAGATTTACTTAAGACACCTGCTCCTATCAAGCAGTTTGTTTGTAAATAAGAAAGTTTTATTTGCAAAATAAACAAATAACACTTTTTGTTTGCAAACATAAAAATCTGAAAGTTTTGATTGCAAAATAGTAACGTTTTATTTGCAAATACAAAAGTATTTATAATACAATAAACCTGTTTTTTGTTTGCAACTGTTAAATCCAAAATGTTTTGTTTACAAATATATGCTTTTAAAAATTATACAAACATGTTTTTTTGTTTGGAAAAAGCAACATTTTGATCGAAAATACCACATTTGTTAGCAAATATAAAAATTCTAACATTTTGCTAGCCAATCATATTTTTTGTTTGCAAATATTACAAAAATGAAACATTTTTGTGCACAAATATCAAACTTTTTTTTAATGAATATTAACATTCTGGAAAATATACAAACACCAACTTTTTGGTTTGCAAATACTAAATTTTTGTTAGCAAATATCAAAAATAAAAAAATTGTTTTGCAAGCTCATATCTTGTTTCTTGCAAATATAAATGTATAACAAGTTTTACTCACAAATACCAAAGTTTTGCTTGCAAATACCGTGTCTGCGTGTGTTCTCTTTGTGTGCTCCATTTTGCTCCCACAGTAGGGTTTGGCTATTTGGTGATTCTAATTTGCCAGAAGGTGTGATGTGTTTTTGTTTGCAACGTGGCGAACCATGATGGATTTCCATTGTGCAGCTTTACCTGTCGAAGGCTGCCACCGTGCTGATGGCCAGCAGCATGTAGAGCAGAGACTGGGAGGGATACGCCACGCTTTGGTACTGCTCCAGCAGGTTGGACAGGGCGGTGAGGTGCTGCCCGGCTAGCATGTACACCATCACCACGTTCCACACGGCGTAGCCCGCCAGGAAGCCCTGACAGTATAGACCGAACACCCTGGAGCATGAACAGAGGAGAGGAGGAACATTGGGACGGGAGGACAGACTCGGGATTTTTAAAGTCAGGAGACACTTTGCTGTTACCTGAAGCCTCCATGCACTCTGATGGAAACGTCTCTGGTGGTCCACAGCGGCTGCATGTGCTGGAAGTCTGCCATGTTGTCCATCGCGTCGCTGGTCTTCCTCCATTCGGAGCGTTCAGCAGCCTGGAAACGCTCTGCATACAAACACATAAAAAAAAGTTAAACAAACAGCCTCATCATCAATATCGTCTTCTTCTTTTTCTGTCACTCACTATTTCTCTCCACAAACACCTTCCCGACCGGCTGGCTCTGACTCTGTGGGGCGGCGAACAGGGAATGCTGGGGCAATGGAGGAGGGGTGTCGCTGATGATGTCATCCTCCGGTACGTCCAGCTCATCGGGAAGCTGCGTCTCGACAACTTTGGACTTCCTGAAGAGCGTATGGCAAGTTAAAAAATTTATTTTTTTAAACTAAAAAGCCAGACTATTCTCACATCACAACATCAAAGATAATAAGTTGCGAATATCGAGGCCCAGCGTACGTTTGAATTTGTTCTCCTTCAATGATGGTTTAAAACAGCTCAGTTATTAATTTATAGTGAACACTTGTGTGTTTCAGAGTCAATAAAGGGGAATAAACAAGAACAGCAACATTATAAAAATCGACTGTCCGCCAAATGATTTCTTTAAATGTGGATTTCAAGCCAGAATTTCACAATTAGTGCACCTGTATTAAAATAATAAATTCTTACTTTTTCTTTCGGGGTTTCCTGACCACTTCTTCTCCATCTGTGGTCTGGTCCGCGGTGTCTCCGTTCACCAGGTCGGCGTGGTCGTCCTCAAGATCTGAAATCCAAGATTGTCACATACACAACGTTAAAGCGTTCACAACATGGGCAAAGTTTCAGTTTCAGCCAAAAGTTCAGTCCTCACATTGCTCTACATGCTCACACTCAGACACTTTTTTCTAAATTTGGCTCTTTAATCTGTCAGAGAGTCGCAGAAGCTCCGCCCACCTGCTGTTTGTGAGAGGCAGACAATCATAAGAAAGCTGGTTTGAAGTGGGAAGAGCTAAAGTAGCTTGTTTCAGGCAGATGATGAACTGAGGGGGCTGACACAAGATTCACAATGAGATACATAAGGATTACTTTGAGCTGTGAATCATGCAAAGCCACTCCAGCAGAGTCTATAGTTAAAAATATGGAGCTAGCTAAAGTTATTATTAAACAGTCTTTCTCCCCTCACCCCCAACTGGTGGCGGCACACGGTTGCTGGAGGTTTCTTCCTGTTAAAAGGAAGTTTTTCCTTCCACTGTGGCTTGCTCTTAGGACGTCGTCTGATTGTTGGCGGTTTCTCTGTATTATTGTAGGGTCTTTACCTTATAGAGCAGCTACAACTAGCGGAGACAGAATTCTTGAATTCACCTATAGTGGCAGTTTTCTTCTTCTTCCTCCTCCTCTGTGGCGGGGCCTCCACTGTGGCTTCAAGGGTCAGATGATCCCCGATTCCAGAAGCCCTGCGGCTGCCCATGCCTCCCATCTCCATCCCCTGATCTGAAGGCGGCACAAGAAGCTACAGCTTTATTTTAAACAGTGCGTGGAGGCAAATGAGGAAATTGAAATTTTTATACAGAAATTTTAGGACAAATTTGAAAAATCTACTCTCCTTCTTTGTGGTTTTATGTTGTTATCCTTTACTTAAAATTATTCTCCAGAGTTATGAAAGAATTTTAATGGTAACAATATGTTTTTTAGGAACTTAGTGAACATAAATGCTGTTATATATGTGCAGGCTTTCATGAACAAGCCATATATAACGAGTTCTACACTGCTCAACAGTTCAGTACATAATGCAAAGCTTTCTTTGGGCTCATGATGGCAAATTGAAGATAATTTGGATGACCCTTATGAAGAAAACAACGAGGGAACAGTTTACCCTGCCCGGGATAGGGTTACCGGGGCCCCGCCCTGGAGCCAGGCCCGGGGAGGGTGCCCGAGGGCGAGCGTCTGGTGGCCGGGCCTTAGTCCATGGGGCCCGGCCGGGCACAGCCCGAAGAGGAGACATGGGCCCATCCTCCCGCAGGCCCACAACCCGCAGGAGGCGCCATAGGGGTCGGGTGCATTGTGTGCTGGGCGGCGGCCAGGAGCAGAGGCCCTGGCGGACTGATCCCCGGCTGCCAAGACTGGCAATAGGGACATGGAATGTCACCTCTCTGGTGGGGAAGGAGCCTGAGTTAGTGCGTGAGGTTGAGAGGTACCGGCTAGATATAGTCGGGCTCACCTCTACGCATGGCTTGGGCTCTGGAACCAGTCTCCTAGAGAGGGGCTGGACTCTGTCTCAGTCTGGAGTTGCCCCTGGTGAGAGGCGGCGGGCTGGGGTGGGTATTCTAATATCCCCTCGGCTTGCTGCCGGTACGTTGGGGTTTTTCCCGGTGGATGAGAGGGTTTGTTCCCTGTGCCTTAGGGTCGGGGAAAGGGTCCTGACTGTCATTTGCGCTTATGGGCCGAGTGGCAGTTCAGAGTACCCAGCCTTCTTAGAGTCCCTCGGGGGGGTGCTGGAAGGTGCCCCACCGGGAGACTCTGTTGTCCTGCTGGGAGACTTCAATGCTCACGTGGGTAACAACAGCGAGACCTGGAGGGGCGTGATTGGGAGGAACGGCCCCCCTGATCTGAATCCGAGCGGTGTTTTGTTATTGGACTTCTGTGCAAATCACAGTTTGGCCATAACGAACACCTTGTTCGAACATAAGAGTGTCCATAAGTGCATGTGGCACCAGGACGCTCTAGGCCGCAGGTCGATGATCGATTTTGTAATCGTATCACCAGACCTGCGACCATATGTTCTGGACACTCGGGTAAAGAGAGGGGCTGAGCTGTCAACTGATCACCACCTGGTGGTGAGTTGGATCAGGTGGCGGGGAGGATGCTGGACAGACCCGGTGCACCTAAACGCGTGTAGTGAGGGTGTGCTGGGAACGCTCTAGCAGAGGCCCCAGTCTGCGAGATCTTCAACTCACACCTCCGGCAGAGCTTCAACAGCATTCCGAGGGAGACTGGGGACATTGAGTCCGAATGGACCATGTTCAGCGTCTCCATCGCCATTAGCGTGCTGCCTGCTGTAACCCTAATTTCCCTCGGGATTAATAAAGTATATTGATTGATTGATTGATTGATTGAGCTGCGGCCGCAAGGTGGTTGGTGCCTGCCGTGGTGGTAATCCCCGAACCAAATGGTGGACACCAGAGGTGAAAGGAGCCACCAAGCTGAAGAAGGAGTCCTATCGGGCTTGGTTAGCCTGTGGGACTCCGGAGGCAGCCGACAGGTATCGACAGGCCAAGCGGAATGCGGCTCGGGCAGTGGCTGAAGCAAAAACTCGGGTGTGGGAGGAGTTCGGAGAGGCCATGGAAAAGACTTTCGGACTGCCTCGAAGAGATTCTGGCAAACCGTCAGGCGTCTCAGGAGGGGAAAGGGGTGCTCTACCTGCACTGTGTATAGTGCTGGCGGAGCGCTACTGACGCCGACTGAGAAAATTGTCAGGCGGTGGAAGGAATACTGAGGACCTCCTTAATCCCACTGACACGCCTCTTCGAGGAGGAAGCAGAGTCTGGGGATGAGGGAATGACCCGCCAATTTCCGGGGCGAGGTCACTGAGGCAGTTAAACAACTCCTTGGTGGCAGAGCCCTGGTGTTGATGAGGTCCGCCCGAGTTCCTGAAGGCTCTGGATGTTGTAGGGCTGTCCTGGTTGACACGCCTCTACAATGTTGCGTGGAGATCAGGGCAGCACCCTGGACTGGCAGACCGGGTGGTGGTCCCCATCTTTAAGAAGGGAGACCGGAGGGTGTGTTCCAACTACAGGGGGATCACACTCCTCAGCCTCCCTGGGAAAGTCTATGCCAGGGTGCTGGAAAGGAGAGTTCGTCCGTTAGTCGAACCTCGGATACAGGAGGAACAATGCGGTTTTCGTCCTGGTCGCGGAACACTGGACCAGCTCTTTATCCTCTCAGGGATACTTGAGGGTGCATGGGAGTTTGCCCAACCAGTCTACATGTGTTTTGTGGACTTGGAGAAGGCATTCGACCGTGTCCCTCGGGGTGTCCTGTGGGAGGTGTTGCGGGAGTATGGGGTGTCTGGCCCATTGCTACGGGCCATTAGATCCCTATACAACCGTTGCAAGAGTTTGGTTCGCATTGCCGGCAATAAGTCGGACTCGTTCCCGGTGGGTGATGGGCTCCGCCAGGGCTGCCCTTTGTCACCGGTTCTGTTCATAATTTTTATGGACAGGATTTCTAGGCGCAGCCAAGTGGCGGAGGGCTTTCACTTCGGTGGCCTCAGAATCTCATCTCTGCTTTTTGCGGATGATGTGGTTCTGTTGGCCTCATCAGGTAAAGGCCTCCAGCTCGCACTGGAGCGGTTCGCAGCCGAGTGTGAAGCAGCGGGAATGAGGATCAGCACCTCCAAATCTGAGGCCATGGTTCTCAGCCGGAAAAGGGTGGAGTGCCCACTCCGGGTCGGGGATGAGTTCCTGCCCCAAGTGGAGGAGTTTAAGTATCTCGGGGTCTTGTTCGCGAGTGATGGGAGAAGGGAGCCAGAGATCGACAGACGGATTGGTGCTGCGGCTGCAGTGATGCGGATGCTGCACCGGTCCGTCGTGGTGAAGAGGGAGCTGAGTGTAAAAGCGAAGCTCTCAATTTACCGGTCGATCTACGTCCCTACCCTCACCTATGGCCACAAGCTGTGGGTAGTGACCGAAAGAACGAGATCGCGGATACAAGCGGCAGAAATGAGCTTCCTCCGAAGGGTGGCTGGCCTCTCCCTTAGAGATAGGGTGAGAAGTTCGGCCATCCGGGAGGGGCTCAGAGTAGAGCCGCTGCTCCTCCACATCGAAAGGAGCCAGTTGAGGTGGTTCGGGCATCTGACAAGGATGCCTCCTGGGCGCCTCCTGGGTGAGGTGTTCCGGGCATGTCCCACCGGGAGGAGGCCCCGGGGCAGACCCAGGACACGCTGGAGAGATTATATCTCTCGGCTGGCCTGGGAACGCCTTGGTATTCCCCCGGATAAGCTGGAGGAGGTGGCTGGGGAGAGGGAGGTCTGGGCTTCTCTGCTTAGGCTGCTGCCCCCGCGACCCGGCCTCGGATAAAGCGGATGAAGATGGATGGATGGATGGATGGATGGATGACAATGATAAATATGCTCATGGTGTGAGTGGTGAAGATACAGTGACATGCATGAAAAGGTTATATTAAAGAAGCCCTTCAAACCTTTAAATTCATGTTCGTGAAGCATCAAATATGAGAATACGAAAGTGTTTCTTACCGTCTGTATCATCCACCCCATTTGTCTCTTTTTTCACTCTCTTCTTCTTGTGCTTTGGTGCTGGAACATCTTCTGTGCACATGAAGGAATAAATAAATAAAGCTAAGTCACATAAAAAATGAGTTTGAGAAGAAATCCAACTCGTTTATTAGAAATATTTTTACCCACCTGTTGTGTCTTGACTTCACATGTGCACAGGTCGCAAAAACAAAGAAAAGAGAGAAGAAAGGTTTAGTTTTGCTGTTTAAAGTGGACCTCGTCTCTCATTTACTGCTTCAGTTTTTTATTCTTGGACTCTACTAGAGTCACTTTGCATGAATCACAGCCCAAAATTATCCTCATTTATCTTATCCTGGGCTTTGGTGCAGCCCTTCAGTTCATCCCCTGTCTAAAAGCAGCTGTTTTAGCTCCTCCCCACCATAACTATATTATAATTGACAGGTGTGTGGGGCTTTTGAGTCTGGGATGACCATATGACTGACAGCCCTTTTCTCTGACGTCATACAGAGCCAAGTAGAAAAAAATGAAGATACAGAGCAGTCTGAAGTCTGACTGACTTATTGTGACCTCGATTTCAGTAGGTATTATCATTATTATTATTATTAGTTAATTTTTATTTTGTTACATGCTTCTTTGATATGATGGCAATCCATTGCTGCCTCATCAGTGTTGAAAGTTGATCAGAGTTCAGGTCTTGTGCTTTTCCACCCACTGTTTAAGGACTGACTATATATATAAATTCAATCGGATTGGAAAGTTTCCTGGCCATTGTTCCTGTTATTCACTTATCTCAGAGTTACTCAATTGCTACTTTTGCCTTGTGACATGGTGCGGGAAAACACAAAGGTTGTCACCGGGATGCTCCTGGATCATTGAGACACACACACACACCCCTCTTGCATCTGCATGGCAAAAAAGCTTTCAAAGGTCCCCTTTAGCATTACACCCCAGTAGCTGCTTGAAATGAAGATGTTTACCCACCTCAACATCGTGGGAAGAGATCGCTGGCCTCTCTGGAGAGACACAGTGAAACACAGAAGTCAGATTTCTCCCTGTGTTCACTCATAAAAACCCCCTCTAAAGAACATTTTTATTCCTTCTTTTATAGATTCGTGTTGAGGTTTAACATGTTAAATGCAGTTTTTTCATTTCCAAATCAGTCACACCCCAAAAAAAAAAACACCTATGTAAAAATAATTGGGATAATAAGACCTACAGTTATATTTTCTGAATTTCTGTCGATACCAACAGAACAACACAAGTTATGCACACATTCTAGTAAATCTAGAAACAAAACTAAACACTTTTTATTCAAAATCCTGCGAGAACAAAACACTACAACTGACCCTTGAGTATACACCGCTACCAGGCACACCAGAGTCTGATAAAATCTGACTGGAAAGCTTTTTGGTGCCATCAAACGCAGCTTAAACATATCTAATAACTATCACTCCTTCATTAACAAGAACACAAGAACCAAAGAAACTTAATTTAGAAATTTAGACACAAACTGCCTGAAAGTGATACGGCTGTTCTTACAAAACAGGATAAGCCCATTATAAGAGATTATCTAAGCCACCAGTACTTGCATAACCAATGAAAAAGTGAAGATTTTAACATAAAAAGTTCAAGAACTTTCAGTTATAACCCAGAATCGGATAAAGCAACCAAGGCGAGCATCTTACCGGCGTCTTTCTGGCCATTTCTTCCTCAAGAAACCAGCGAGACAGGAGTTAAGTGACACATGACATCCTGACTGTTTTATCCTCGGCTAAATCTGTGTTAGTACATCTGCCAGGACTGAGGATTACCCCGAGCACAGGTCAAGCCCCTTTTTCAGCATCTTGGAGCCTCAGTGTGTATTTATGAGTGTGTCAGTGAGTAAAAACATCCAGGAAATACGTCATCTGACGTAAACCGAGAAGGAAATCACTAAGATTTATCAGAAATAAAAAACAAATCACTTAAAAACAGGCTTTAAATTCACCAAGTCTGAATGGATAAGTCTGTGTGAGGAGTTTATCAGATCTCTGGGTGCTTTTACTCGACTTTCTCCTGTTTCACTGAATAAGTTGTTGCTTAAGAGCGCAATAGAAAAAAATGAGGGGTGGCTCAACACTTTTGCACAGGACTGTATGTCTCTAATGTTTTAATGATTTTAGTACATTTTGCGAGGTGCTACAGAAATAAAACTTATTATTATTAAAGGAAATGTAAAACCCAGTGTCGATCACTTTAATATTTTTCTAATAAGCTGCTAATTCAATATTTTCTATATCAATAACTTTTTATCTCATAATTTAAGACTGAAAACGTCTGGATAAATAAATGTGTAAATAACATAAAGTAAATAAAATGAATAAAAACCAGCCACCACGTGACAAATCAACAGGTTCTTGTTGATTTTTATTAAACGTTATTACAGAGGAGCTACAGAGCTGTTTGATTTACTCACCGGTGGGAGAGGCGGCAGCTCCCTCACCCTCCGCGTCTACACAGAAAACAGGCAGGTTACAAACACCGTCTGCTCTTTATTATCATCGTTTTCGCTCTTATTAGAGCTCAGAGAGAGATTACACAAATACAGCCTTTAAAGTGAACCAGAAAACGAGCTTTCTGCCCCACACAGGTACAGTTCACGTTCACAAATCACGCCATCCATTTAAATATGACCGTTATGTTGACCATTAATGCATTATGTGTGCATATCTCTCACCGTTGCGCCTCCTGTATCCATAACCCGTTTAATATTGTGCAGCTGGTAACTTTGTTTTATTCGCTTCAGTCGTTTAAAGCGAATAAATCGCTGCTTTTGTTGGTTTTTCTTTTCCTTTTTTTGCTTTGTTTACGCTTACTGAGCGACGGGGTTGTGGCCCGGATGTATTTAGGAATAGTGTGACGCATTTCCGGTATCTTAATGTTTAGCAAAAATAAAATGAAAAAAATATATTAAAATAGAAGTATTAATAATATTTTGAAAACTACTTTGCTCCCCCGCCTTTTAATATGTGTGTGTGTGTGTTTGTTTGTTTTTTACCATGGCTGCTAATCTTATTTATTTTCTTTTTGGCTGGGAAATTACAGGTTTTCTGCAATTTTAACAACTTTGTTTTGTTTTTTGAAGACGTATATATACATAAATTGATATGCAAACAAATGCATAAATTACTATAAGAAGGTTGTTGCAAACTGTTTTTTTGTTGTTGTTTTTTTTACTTTCAAGGATTAGCAAACATCAGTGCTTTGGGTGTACAGTAACATACCTTTAAAGATACAAAATCTTTTTTGTTTTTATTTACTTTGGTTGTTCATTTTACCCACCATTTGACATGAAAATATCTCATTTTAGGTTGGAATGCATCAAGAAGTCATTTATGACCAAAGGGGGAAAACATGCTTAATATATACGTTTCTTTTATTGGAGGTCCGTGTACAAGAACGGGGAGGAGGGCAGGAAAAGAGGCAGTTTTGTTTGAATTTAAGTCCTGCGGGCGTCTTTGGTTAAAGAGGTGCTGAATGTGTTCCTGCTGACTGAAAAAATAAAAAACAAAACTGTGACAAACAAACACAAATTCAGGGATTTCTTTGAGCTTGGATCCAGCTTCATTTCATCTTTGGGGATTTGAAGAGACTTAAAGTCCAGCTCACATGCGTCACACACACACATCAGTATATTTAGAAAAGCAATCACTGAATTTACATGTCAGGTTTTCATTTTTTTTTAAACTGTACAGTAAAAAAAAAAAAAAATCACTGTTTTGACCCGACGTCCTCTCCTCTACTTCGCTCCTAGGACTCAGACGTGGGTCGAATCCAGCTGGCAGGGACCCACTGTGGCTCGTCCTGTGCCTTCATCACTGCTGTCAGGAGCTCGACGCAGGAGTCCTGTAGCTCATCGTTGATGATCACATGATCGAAGAACTGCCAGTAGTTTGACTCGATCTTCCGTGCTGCTTCCTCCATCTCCTGGAAGTCTTCATCCTGATGAAGTAAAACCAAAGATAAGACTACTTCTACTGTATGAGTAGGAGGTCTCATAGGCCGATATAGATTTTGCCTATTCTAATTAAAACAGAAGAAGTCAAGTTGGGAGTAAAGAAAAAGTTCCTATAAAATTTGAGACATCCCAGTTCAAATCCCTTCCCTTGTGTGTGTTTGGGGTGTACCAATATCTTTGTAATGCTCTTGGATGATAGCAATCACATGTAAATGTAAATAATTATCTTATTAGGAAAAAGAAACATTTTTTTCTCCAAATTAAGAGTGGACGTTTTAACCAGACAACTAAGCCCAGCGTCATACTTTGAATGGCCGGTTGACGTAGTAGTTGGTGGTGATGTACGAGTCCTGTCTCGTCACCCTGAGGCGCTCCAGAGTCGGAGGCTTAACATAGATGACGAAGGCCCTCAGTTCGTGTGTCCTCACTGCCTGGAGGGCCTAAACAAGGATACACAAATTTACATGAAAACACTTTTATTTCTCTATTGGCTCTCTTTACTGTGTCTGAGTTAGACTTGCGTTTGGCTCGATGTCGATGACGCAGATCTTGCCGTTGTTTAAAACCTCCTTTGCAGACTCGATGCTGGTGCCGTACATGTTCCCTTTGTGCTCGCCGTACTCCAGAAACCTGCCAGACAAAAAAGACACAGAGACGGTGGGACTAAAATCTATCGATTGTGGCTAAGCTCACATCAGTTCCACCTACATTGGTCCTCATTAGAGGTTTTAATGTGTCACTTATGGATGCGCAGACAGCTGTACCTGTTGTGATAAACCATGTTCTCAAAGACTTCTCGGCTGACGAAGAAATATTCTCTGCCAGATTCCTCATATCCTCTGGGTGCTCTTGTAGTGTCTGGAGAAGGAAAAAGAAAAAGCAACCATTTAATCTGATTATTACAGAATCTGACACAAAAACACAAAGAGCCCAGAAAGAAGAAAATGCCTAGGATTTCTCAGGTAACTCTGCTTTTTAATAGTTTTTTTGAATTCGATTAAAATTTTTCATGACGTCTGTGACTGAAAGATGATTACGTACACGGCACTGGTCCCTGGAAGATGTTTGGGTTCATCTCAGCCAAACGCCTTCGAAGTTCATTCACACCTACACCAGACGGACCTGAAAAAGCATAGCTCACTTTGTTTGTATATATTTTCATTCTACTGCTTGTTAATGCATTAGGAATTTAGACATGATCCAGACGACCTGCTGATGTTCAAACTGAGCATCAGAATGAGGAAGAAAGATGATTTAAGTGACTTTGAATGAAGTATGGTTGTTGGTCTGATGATTTCAGAAATGGGTGATCTGCTTGGATTTTACTTAAACATCAATTTGTAGTTTACAGGGGATAATTCAAAGAAGAGATAATATCCAGTTTGTCACAGTTTTCTATGTGACTGCTTCAAGCTAATAGGAAGGCAACAGTAACTCAAATAACCACTTGTTACAACCAAGTTATGCAGAAGAGCATCTCATGCAGAAGAGCATCTCAATGGCAGCAGAAGACCACACCTGTGAGCTAAGAGTAGGGAAACTGTGGCGACAATTCACATAGACACACAAAATTAGACAAGTTTAGAAAAATGTCGTCTGGTCTGAAAACATGGATCCATCCTCCCTTTTTATCAGCGGTTCCAGCTCGTGGTGGTGGTGATGTAACAGTATGGAGGACATTTTCTTGGCACACTTTGAGCCAGTAGTACTAACTGAGCATCATCATCGTCTTATGGCTGCTTCCAGCAGGATAACACACCATTTCACACAAATCTCAAAACATCTCATACTGGTTATTTGAACAGCAGCAAATGTGTGGTGCTGTCATGTTAATATGGGCCAAAACCTCTGAGGAGTGTTTCCAGCACCTTGTTGAATTATGACAGCTCTGAAGATAAAAGAGCACCCAACCTGATTCTATCAAGGTGTATCTAAAAGGCTTATGAGTGTAGATGTTTGGTACACTAAACTAAAGGACTGAAATGTTTTCTGTACCTAAGAGGGCGATGAGGCGGTGTACATCCTCCGGGTGGCGCTGGTAACGAACCACCTCCTCATATGGACTGTTGAGGGCACTGTAGCAGCTGCTGGGGCAACGGGTGTGGCAGGACGGCTGGGTGGTGCTGTGAGCCCGCCTCCGACACAGACGCATGCTGCGCCTAAAGCCCGCTGATGAAAAAGATGTCAGTAGATAAACCTCCAAAATGGATCCACAACACACACACACACACACAGAACTAAACTCTAAATATACCAACAAGTTTGAGCAACACTATACGAGAAATAATCTGCTGCTCGAGAAGGCTTACCTAAATATATTCCTTCAATGTTGCTGCTAAAGTCATCCTCCTCTGGTTTGGATTAAAGAGAAAAAAAAAAAAGCAGGACTTAACACGGTGAGGCATGTGGAAAAAAAGATTGGTAACAACAATAAAACAGATGTAAAAAACACAGATGTTTGCACACAGTGTAATCAAAAATAATTCTGCAAAGCACAGTGAATAATGCAGAGCCACTACTCATGGTTCAGACATCTTATCAGGATGCATCCTGGGTGCCGGCTACATGAGATGTTTCAGGAAAGGAATGGAGGCCCGGGACACACTGGGAAGATTACATCTCTGCGCCAGCTAGTCTTCTGTGTATTTCAATTATTTTTATTTTAGGGTTAAATTACCCCCAAATGGTTTTGTTAATAATTTTTTACTTGAAATTACTGAAAACTAAGCAATACCAGAGTCCAAGGATGCGTAGTAACCTTTAAAGTAATAACGAGGGAACTTTAAGTTATAAATTTGAAATATATACTTTTTTTCCCTTTACATTAGATTTATTAATTGTAAGTTGTTCCTGGCTAGTCCAGATGATAGTCCATGTGTGTTGATGGGGAGTGAGACAGAGATACATAGGGTTGGATTTTATCTGTGACCTTAAACCAATCAAAGCAACTACGTCAGCCCCCGTGTCCCATAAAGCCTCCACCCTAAAACAAAGAAAAGTCTAAAATATTTCTGCAAATTAAAACAGTACTTGAGGGATTTATGATGCACTGCTGGACTAAAAGAAAAAGTCAGATAAGCATACATACAGTATTTAGTCTTTAGTGTGGTTCATGCCACAAAAACACTGGATCCTTCCCATTTCCCACAATGCAACACACCTGTTACAAATTATAACAGAGGATTTGTGCTAAAGTTATGGGGTACTTTGCTAGCTGCTTGTGTCAATGTTTTATGCTTACACTTTTTCTTTGCTTTTCCAGCGCTACTATTAAATATTATGTTTAAACCTTCATACCTCTGTTAAAAACTGCTATCAAACCAGTTTTACATTGAAATATAAATCTCACAATTTACGGCCCAAACCTTAAACCAATAACCATCTGTGAAGGCAGTATCACAGGATATAACACACTTTCAATCGCAAAAACTAAACCAGTTTAGTGTCAGTGACTGTTACATGTGCCTCGTTGAGCCAGCACATTTACTACCATGTTTTTCTTTTTTCTGTCATTGTTAATAATCTGAAGCTCAGCTGCATATATAAAGCCAGATGCAGCTGTGCTATGGGCCGCTCTTTCTCCTTCCTCTATCAGCATCAACCTTTTGCTTTAGTTGCTTTTTGAAATTTGCTTTGGTGAGGTGAGAGAAACAGCAATCAAACTGATGAAGCGTTGTGAGTTTGCTTCAGTTTCTCTTATTTGCTTTCTTTGTGAGAAATTATTTTTGTATTATTAAAAAAGTCTTAGACTTGCTACTCAAATGTTTCGCTGAGCCATGGATGTAAGAACTGTAACATTTTTGGGGGCTAGTCCGGGATTCAACTCAAACCTCTTGCACCCAGACTGAGAGTCATATCCCTAGATCACAGTGAAGGAACAGAAAGAAGCATTATTTCAAAGTGCATTTTGGGTAAACTTTCACTGGTCACCATATGGGCTAGATGGCTGCTCAAAGCACGTTGGAGCATATGAAAAGGTCTCCTTTTTATCTACTATTTAATGCTAGGCTCGTCTTTTTGTAAAAATCTTGGTTGTTTTTTATGTAATGACTCCAGTAAAAGCCCTACACACTAAAGTGTCAAACATTAGAAAAAAAAGAAATCACACAAAATAATACAGTGCATCATTTTGACCTGAAATCAACCAAAGCAACTGCGTCAGCCTCCATTTCCCAGACGTAAATTACTGGAAAGTCTAAAATACCTCTGCAAATTAAAACAGCACTTCAGGGATTTATGATGCACTGCTGGATTAACAGAAAAAAAAGTCTGCGGCAGCAGAGAAACCCCGGTGATAAGCTACAAAAACACCGAATGCTACATTTCTTATAATGCAGCACACCAATTATAAAACAGAGGACCATTATGCTCATATTTTGTGTTTCTATACCTGCTCCTGCACTCCTGCACTATTGAATTTCATTGTTTTAATATATGATTTAACATCAGTCCAAGTAAGAACATGTGACCTATCTCGGTAACAAATCAGGAGGTCTGCTCTTTTAATTAAATTAAAGAAATGTATAAATTTACTCGTGGGAGGCAGATAAGAACACAATTTTTTAAGTTTTTCTCACCTTCTCTGAGCTCCTCTGACATTTCCCCATCAGGCAGCAGGAACGTTTGAAAAAGAAACAACAACAAAAATTTCCTTTGAAGGGCACGAAACAAATTCAGGGACAGAATGGATTACATCAGCAAAGACTTACCTACCAGAATCAAATGCCTCCTCGTCTATCGGGGCAGGAAACACAAACAGACACAAGTTAAAGACAGCGAAGCAAAGACATTTTTGTGTGGTTAGTTAGTTTGTGTGTAAAAGATGAATAAGAGGCACATTACACAGTAAATGGAAGGTAAAGGTTTACCTGCTTCCACACATTTGTCATCAATGGCCATCAAGTCTTCCTCTGTGGGTGGAAAAACAGAGATAATTAAAGTCAGATCAGTTATAGAACAATTCAAGTTTGATTAAGTTTAAGCTAGTCTATTCTTACCTTCCTCTACAGTGCTCACTTCAGTAAGCATGGAGCAGAACACAAAGAAAACTCATCTGTGAAGCTGTACAACAGTTACTTTAATGATGATTAAAAGAAAACCTGAGCGCACTCACAGGTCTGAATGCAGGTGTGTGGCTGGTAAGGCTGCAACCACCAGAACTCCCTCTGCTTCCTGTTACAACAAGCAGAAACAGAGTAAGATGAGACAACTTTTATGCCACCTTTAAAATATTATGAGATGTCAAAAAAGACATTTCTAGGTGATGCTCCCAAATTATATTTAAATTTTTCACTTCATTTATGACTCCAGGAAACACTTTCCTGATGATCTAAATTACTCATTTTAAGTCTCACTGAATACATTCAATACATGTCGCTTTTCAGTCTGATTCAGTTCAGATTCGTTGCTCAGCATTCGATTGTACTAGAGGTTACTTTAAAGAGTTGGCTGCTCAGTATACTTTGCTTTAACCCCATTCACTCACCTAAACTAGCATCACAAATATTACTGCTAGCTAGCTAGCCTTAGCATTAGCTGATCAGCTCCATCGATCCAGTCATCTGGATATGTCAAACAACTAAATCTAAATCAGAAATTTGAGGCTTCAAACCCAATGGAAGAGCATTTCATTATTATTTAAAGTCTCACTTTTATCACTTGTTCATGCAGACATGGCCATCCTGGAATAAGCCAAATATGAATTTTGTTTTTTCATGTAATCCTGACCTGATAAAGGACATGCTCTTGCACTTCTGAGGTTATACATTGTAGGACATAACAGAGAGTCATCTGGTCTTGTTGCATGATCAGTTTCAGCCAAGCTTTAGCTGTCAGACAGACGACCTCACATTTGATTCTAGAATACTTTGATATACAAAGGAATTCATGGTCAATCACTGAAATGTGCTCAGGACCACAATCTTCCCAGGAGTTCACATCCCAGCAACAAACACATCACATAACTGAATGCTCCAGTGCCAACACTTCTGCTTTCATAGAGGTGCTAATACTTGGGAATGATCAGTTAAAGCAATTGTATTTGATTATCAGCACCTGGGTGCTAATTACCCTCCTAATTATGGAAGCAGTAGACTGTACTTAGTTTTTCACACACTGCTTCTCTATTTTGGCTTGAATTTCTGTTAAACAAATAAACACACAGTGTAATATTTGTGTCATATTTTATACTTTATCTGAACTTGTATTTACCTCATTTTAAAGACCTGGTAAGCATCACAACATTTTGATTATGTCTGGACATATAATAGCAAGAAAAAGAGGTCAGTTTTACTGAATTAGAAAATCCTCAGGCCCGAAATGAGACAGTGCAGCAGTCAATTCAAGAAGAAGAAGAAGAAGCTGAAGAGGCCAGCGTTACCAAACAAGTAAATCTTAAGGGCCAAAGTCAGAATATGTCAGCCCAAAAAGGAAAACAACAGAAATTATAGTATGTTAATTGTATATAAATTTGTCCTCAGCTCCATTCTCCAACCCACCAACTGGTCACGGCAGATGGCCGCCCCTCTCTGAGCCTGGCTCTGCTGGAGGTTTCTTCCTTTTTAAAGGGAGTTTTTTGTCCCCGCTGTTGCCAAGTGCTTGCTCAAAGGGGATCATCGGATTGTTGTTTTCTTTCTTCTTCTTTTAATCAGTTCAGTTTAATTCATTTGTATCTCAATACTGTTAAATTGAATTGAACTGAATTAAAGATGACTTTTAGGAGATGGAGTTGAATGAATCAGGGAATTTTAACACCTTATCCATAAAAATGACCAAACAGCAAAAATAAAAACCTATTACATGCAGTCCAAGATTGGAAGAGCATGCTTAAAAGAACCATATCTGACCGTTTGAGGAGGTTGGTGGAGGGGATGAGGCCAGCACATGCTGTGCTGCTGGGTAGTTTCTTTGCCTGCCACCAGAGGGCATCTGTCTGGTCCACAATCTCCAGGATGTCGCCTCTTCTGAAACTCATGCCGGCATCGGCGCAAGGGATGGCCGGGTCCTGCTGAGGGCTGTAGTCAGTCATGGCCCGTACGTACAGCTAGCAAACAGAAACCCACAAAATAGTGGTGAATATTTTTTTATGTGAACAGAGGCAATAATAATGGAGCTGTGGAAAAAGACTCACCATGGTCTGGTTGTGGACCGGCCTTTCTGTGATGGGAATGACTTTGAACATGATGGTGCCATGCGACCGAGCTTGCTGATTGGTTGTAAGAAAACAAAATGGAGCATGAACAGAACCAGTGTTGGATGGAAACAACACACAACAGCAAGAGCACATTTTATTTGATGAACAAGTGACCCACCACAACTTGGATAACTTGCTCAGGCTCCATCCCGTCCACAGGAAAACCGTTCACCTCTATGATCCGGTCCCCTGCATGGAGTAGACCTATGTACACATAAATGCAAACATGCATTAAAAAAATATATATCAGTTTTTCATTTCATGTTTTCTTTAGTTTTATTGACTTTTATGTGCTTTAATCTACTGTAGTTTATCTTGTTTGTAATACACTAAAACCTCAACAATCGATACATTGTTATAATCAATAACAAAAGCAATCAAATTTAAGCACAACTTGTCATTTAAAAGCTTACAGGTCCAATCACTGGCTGTCAGAGCTTCTTTAGTATACTATATGACCAGTGTGGATGTTTTAAAATTGTCTAAAGTTACATTTCTTTTCATGGTAAAGGTAAAAGCCACATGAGGATGTGTCTGTAACCAGAAGGAGAAAGTCCTGTCTGCATGAACATCAAGAAAACTTTGTCCAACCCAACCAGTCCATGTCTCTGGTTCTGAACCTTTTATTTTGCCACACCTTTTAATATTTGAATTCAGGTATTTTGAGTCCCATTGGCACAGGTGTATAAAATCAATCACCTAGCCATGAGACCTGTCTTTATGATAACCGCAGAGCTCCAAATCTCCTCCAGCATTAACATCAGCACAAAACCTATGAGCTGGGAGCTTCATGGCTGAGCAGCTCCTGTAGGTTTAATGTGGAGATGGCCCAGCCCTTTTGTCCATACAGTATAAGCTTTGGGTCTGAAAAGTGATGCCAAAGCAGAAATACGATAAACCTCCTTTTTTTTTCCTAATGGTCAGCAGGGGGAAGCTTCCCTGGAAGCAAAGATCCATCCTTTTGTCTAGGAGTGCAGACCCTACCCACCACCTTATTCATGACCTCAGTAAAAAGTTCAACATGGTGTTAATTTTGTCTTCACTTGTGAAAACTACATAATAAAGAAAGGTAAAGTTACTGTATTATGGACCAAAAAAATTCTCAACCTGGAGCTCCACGAATTACTAGATGAGATCCATGTTTTATATAAAGCGCGTGATTGCGACTAGCACTAGAATTTGGAAGCAAATTGATCAGGAACATTTTTTTTTGTCTTCCTACATGAATCACCCCAACATTGAAAATGAACACAATGTGATGGTCCGTGTACATTTGCAGAATAAAGAGTGTAAGATGAAGTTAAAGGCCCCAAAACAGATGTTTGCAAACAATTTGTCCTCAGCACAGAAAGTTCAGTTTTGCATTAATGCATAACTTTAAGCTCTATATGTCAGATGTTTTCCAGTGTAGATCGTCACTGATGTTTTCTTTTAGTCTGGGACTAGGCTTAATCTAGGAGTCCTCCAGTGAAAGTCTAGAGTTAAGATTAGAGTTAGGGTTTACACATCTAAACAACAAACATTAACTATAGGGGGTTAAAAAAAAAGGCTCACCACTGCGATCTGCCAGCCCTCCATGAATCACCCGAGCTATAAAAATCTCCCCTGTGATCTCGTTTCTCTTTATAGTTGCTCCCTGAGAAAGACGAAATGAAAAAACAGAATAAACAGTTGCTGCCAGGTCAGACAAATGAAGATAAAATGGACAGATGTGGCTCTGATGGATATGCAAGAAGAGACTTGAAGGTTTAATTCAGGCCTAAATAATGTAATAGTGACACAAACGAAGGGAAACTGGAGCTGATTTGCCACGGATGAAATGTAATGAAACAGACAAAAGAAACATGAACTACCACTGTTTGCAGGGTAGCCACGGTGCTCCTACAAAGGACCCAAAGAAGGCCACTTTCTGGACAGTTCTCATGTCGCCTTCTTCCTCTTCTTTTTCTTCCTCTGGTTTGAGCGACCTCCTTTCAAGGGACTGAACTTCTCATCAAACAGGCCATTTGTAAGCTGATGTTTGGATGTTTCCAGATCAGTGTGGGTGTGCTTCTTCTGTGCCACAGGAGAGTTTTTTGATTTCACTGTGTCCCAGGGAGTTCCACGACAAGACCTAGACTGGCAGCTGCCCAACTGGGAGGTGGAGGGAGGGTCCAAGGAGCTGCTGAGGGAGCTGGAGGATGAGCTGAAGGAACATGGGGACTGGCACCCTTGAGGCTTTTGAGTTGGGCTTTTCTTCAAAGTGTCTTCCTGCTCAGCAGCTTTAAGGCTGTTTACTTCAGATCTGGTGGCTGTGAGGAGCGTCTGCAACCGGTCCACAACCTGCGTGAGGAGGAGTAGAGCCTGCGAGTTGTCCTGCACTGTCACCGACATGTGCTCTGTGGCTGCTGCCATCCTCTCCCCAAGGAGCTTTATGTCTTTGGTGCTGCTCTCCATGGAGCTGGCGGCCAGCTGCACAGTCGTCCTCAGCTCGTCCAGACTCTCCTGTTTGACGAGCTCCACGGGCGGCACCCCCAGTACGCGGTGAGGCCGCATGGGGCTGGGTGGGGCTGTTCGGATGCGAGGGCTTTTAGTTCTGAACCTTGGAGACAGGCCTGGCTGGAGGTAATCATGCATGCTGAGACATGGGGGAGTCATGGTCAAACGTTGGGTAAATGGTGATGGAGCACCGGTGGACTGTCTTACTTCGTACTCATCTCCACTGTTGAGCTCGTCCACGTCTCCAATGAGAAAACAGACATTATTAATCCATGAGTGGATGGGATGGATGCATGGATGAAGACAGTGCAATGAGAAGTGATGAAGAACCAGCTTGTTTTCCAAAAGCATCTTAGAGGTTGGAATAACAGCAGTTCAAAGATGCACTCATCGGAAAACAAGGCCCAGATCTTTCCTTACCAATCAGGACCGAACTGCAGACTGAAGGTGCAGAGCGATTTGAGCTTTGCTCCCACAACAGGTTGGAGTAACAAACTCTGCACTGGCTCATCGGCGTGCTGCAGCACACCTGGCAGCCAGTCATAGGCTTACATTGTGGTAACGGGTATGGTCGAGCCTCTGTCAGGTGATGCACTGGCTCGGTTGGCGGGTAGCTTCCTCTCCGGACTCTGCACCACGACGAATCATTTGCTTTTAGCGTCCAACTCTGAGCTGAGGGGTTCTGGACCCTGAACCCTGTCCCTCTGTGAAGCTTCTGCCGGGTCAAATGCCTCAAGGTGTTCAAGTGATGGCGGATCCCCCCTCTGGGGCTTTTTACACAGGGAGGACAAGCACTGGGCAACAGCTTGCCAACTCTGTGGTGGTTGCAAAGCTGTGAGACAACAGAATCATGTTCCACTCGGATAAAGCAAGGTTTGAACTAGTAATCATTGCATGCATTTAAGGCATATAGAGACTGATGCTAAATTAGCATCAGATGTCTCCTAACTGTCTTGTTTCCTTTCTATTCCAGTGGCTTTTGCTGTTCGAAATTCATCGAAATTCATTCATGTAGCATCAACAGACAATTATACAAATGACAGATTATGAATCAAACATCTGCTCTCTGTCAGCTGTTTGACTTATTTTGAGTTGGCCAAAAAGCCAACATATTAAAATATTCAGGAGCATCTGCCTATATACATAGTCCTGAAAAAAGTAACTCCTTCACGGTCCAGATTAAAGGGTCAGTTCACCCAAATTACAAAAACAGTTTTCCTGCTTCTCCACATGATTTTGGTTTTATATCCACTTCTGCATCCACCTAAATACAACGAACTTGCTGTAAGTTCAAAAGTATGTGGATGCCTCTATTTAGGTCATGCACTGCACACAACAAACAAAGCAGCACTTTCAAAATGAAGCCAAAGCTTAAAGTGGAAACTGGAGCAAACCCCAAAGACTTCTATGTAAGTTATCCAGCATTAAATCAGAAATAAATATGTTTAAAATAAACTGTTTTGGATTCTATCCCTTCATGATAACAGTACACCAAAATAACTCGGCACTCAAAACCTACTTATGATTGCTTTAGACACTAGCAGATTGCTGGAGTTGGCCATAGTTTGCATGGAAGACGCCAACCATCACTCAGTGACGTATTTTGAAGATGAAGGGTCTCTGTTGGAAGTTTGTGTTGCACTCCTCACAGTCTGCAGCCAATTAGCCAGTATTTAGTGAATGTTTGTTAGCGTCTTCTATGCAACCTACAGCCAAAGCCAAAGCAATCAAAAGGGGGTTTAGGTGCAGCACCATGTTCCTATTTGCGACCAGTTTCCCCTAGACACAGCCAGAGACTTCCCCCTGGCTGGGGAACTGACTGGCCATAGTTATGTTGAATTAATATTTAATTTACATACTTTCTTCTTTGATTTGAAAACTGAAAGGTTTTGATTTTCCTCGTCCCAGTAAGCTTGTTAATTAAGGAGATAATAATAAATTAGATTCATACCTAACAAAAAATGTGGCCTCATTAAAAGCTTGCTTAGTTCCTAAACAGCTGGTCTACTGATGTTCTACTCAGCTCAGAACCATCTGTACAAACCAGACTTCATTTGCCTGTTGAGGAGGTATTAGCTCAGGAATCTCACCAGTGGCTGTTTATTCTTCACCAGGCAGACGATCCGGGTGGCCTCCTCATCGTCCGGCAGGTCTTCCGGCATTGGGGGCAACACCGGCTCATAGTCCTTCAGGGCTATTGTATCATGAGCCGAAAGAAGGGCCTTGATGGAAAACAGACAAAGCAGACTGAAGCTAAGAACTGTAACAATAACAGCAGCAAATAACAATAGAAAGGACACAGGTACATATGTAAATCTAGTTACATTTAAATCATAGTTTCACTAATACTATAGTTCACTAATCAAATACAGAAAAGAAACATTGGGAATTTTCACTTGGATTCAATGTCATTTATATAGTGCCAAATCACAGCAACTGTTGCCTCAAAGTGCTTTGTACTTGTATTTTATTGGATATTTTAAGGTAAAAACCCCACAATATTAGAGAGAAAAGCTCAACAACCAGATGACCCCCTTTGAGCAAGTACTTGGTGACAGGAGGAAGGAAAAAGTGAGGGACAGTTAACTGCCACTATGAGGTATTTAAGATAAAATGGGGCCTGATTATTCAAGACCTTGTATGTGATGAGAAGGATTTTAAATTTGATTCTGGAGGAACAAAGGGCCAAAGAAGAGAAGCTAATCTGAGAAAAAATGTTCTCTCATTTTTTAGTCCTTGTCAGTACTCTTCTTGCAGCATTTTGGATCAACTGAAGGCTTTTTAAGGGTGGTTTTAGAACAGCCTGATAAAAACCGAATTCAATAGTCTGGCCTAGAAGTAATATATGCATGAATGTGCAGAACCACATATTTGTTTGTAATGTGCATTGAAGGTCATATCCTGGTCAAAAACGACTCCAAGATTCGTCTGTGAAGGTTCTCAGTCATCCAGGTCATCGTAGTCAAAGGAGTTTGCAAAGAAAAGCGTCTGGACTTATTTGAGTTGCTTGAAGACGTTTCACCTCTCATCTTAGAACTGAAGAAGCTTCTCGGATGAGAGGTGAAACGTCTTCAAGCAACTCAAAGAAGTCCAGACGCTTTTCTTTGCAAACTCCTTTGACGACTCCAAGATTCCTCTCAGTGTTACTGAAGGCCAAGGTAATGTCATCCAGAGTCAGCATCTGGTTAGACACCACATTTCTGGGATTTTCAGAGCCTAATAGAAGAACCTCAGTTTTACCCGAATTTATAAGCAGGAAATTAAAGATTATCCAAGCCTTTATATCTTTAACACATTCTTGCAGTTTAACTAATTGGTATATGCTATCTGGCTTCATGGACAGATAAAGATGGGTATCATCTGCATAGGAATGAAAATGTCTGCTATGCCTTCTAATGATACTGCATGTATAATGTAAACAGAATTGGTCCTAGCACTGAACCTTGTGGAACATAATTAGCCTTAGTGTGTGAAGAAGACTCTCCATTTACATGAACAAATTGGAGTCTATTAGAGAGATATGATACTGCACTGCAGTGCAGTACCTGTAATACCTACAGCATGCTCTAATCGCTGTAAGAGAATATTATTGTTGACAGTATCGAACACTGCACTGAGCAGGACAAGTACAGAGAGCAATAAAAATGACTATGATGTACTATGATGAGATCTGAATTCCCACTGCTTTGTAACCCATTATTGTAAATTTAAATTATTAAATTATTATTATTACAGATGATCAGACAAAGAGGGTTTTCAGGGCCACAGCTTCTATGCCATGTGTAAGATCCAGAATGTGATTAAAGTGGTGGGTGGGCTCTTTTCCATGTTAAGAGAAGGCAGCTGAATCTAATAATAGACTGAATCGAGGCTGTCATTTTCAGCATCTACATAAATGTTAAAATAACCCATAATAATAATTTTATCTGAGCTGAGCACAAAATCAGATAAAAGTCAGATACTGTAGAAACTCGAAGTAAGGATCAGAATGATGATAAATAACAACAAATAAAACTTGTTTTTGAGTTTTCTGGCTGGAGTACAAGGCTAATGAATGAAAGCTTGCTGCTACTCCTCCTTGATCTGTGCTTCGAAGATTCTGACAGTATGACTCAGGGGTGTTGATTCATTTAAACCAACATAATCATCAATTACACTCCCCCTTTTTAATCAAAATATGCACTAAACATGAGTACATGAAAATTTAACTACAAAAAAATAGGATTTACAGATCTGCCTGAGCTACAATGGGCCTTATAGGCCCTTAACCTCTTCTGTACTTCAACATGAAACCAATAGTGGTTGATTAACCTGCAGGTGTGGCTGTCGCAGAAGATGGTACAGCTCTTTGGCCTCTTCAGAGCAACTTGGTAAGGACCTGATATCAATCAGCAACTATAAAGACAGAAACATTCAATACCTTAAAAAAAACCCTACCAAACAACATTTGAACATGACAACTACATTAAATTGTTTTGGAAGATGAACCTCAAGCGAGAGTCCCGAAGAGTAATCCAGAGCTGGTGCAGGAGAATCTCTTAGATATCTTTGCAAACACTCATAAACCTGAAAACAGTCAAATAATAAAAACAAATATCAAAACTACAGTGAATGAGGAAACATCTGACCTTAGACACTCTGAGGGAGGCATACAGTCCTGTGAAAAACTAAGTACACCCCTATGATTCAGCAGCTTGTAGAACCACCCCTGGATCTCCCTGCACATGTCCACTAAAGCCTACTGACACATTTTACCATCTCTTTACTAAAACTAAGGAGATTAGCAGAGAACATTTAGGCTTTGCATGTACTTTAGATTACATTACCTGCATTTTGTATTTTATGTTATTTGTAGAAAAATCTGGTGTAAGTCATCTTTCCTCATATAAGATAAAAGATTTTGGTGCATGACCCAAAGTATAATGAGGAATGCTGAAAACTAACCACTGAAACCAGGATTTTTAATTCTGTTTTTCAAGTTTTCAGACCTTGAGAAGTGACTGCAGCCAGGCGGCGTTGAGCAGACTGTGGAGGATCTCTGCTCCGTCGATGTCCTGACTCACAGACTGCCTCACCTCATCTATGACGTCAGACAGGATCTGACGCAAACCTGCAGCAGAAACTCAGACACGTTAGCAGAAGGCTGAAGCTGTGGTTAACATGTGTAAGCACATTAACCTTAAACCATAAAACACTCCTACTGACCGTGTTCTCCCAACTCACAGTGCGGACTTAACACCTGAGCCTCCACCGCCTGCCTCATGGTTACAGAAAGCTTGACCCTTGACCCTGACCACCTGCTGCTGCTCGCCAGGATGGGCAGTGACCTGGAGATAAATCAGTTTATTATAAGATAGCTGATCCAGCTTTTTTCCCCATTTAATCACAATCATCTAACAAAGAAAAAACATTTTGATTGTAAAAGTTATTTATATTCTAACTGGAAACCCTGAAAAGTCACACCCTGGAAACCAGAAGCCACTGGATTACTAAAGTATCCTGAAATATTAGATCAGATGATTCATAGAGCTGGAGCTTTTTAAGGTGGAGCTGATTGAGTTTTAACTCTTTATATTCTGTATGTTATATCCCTTTCATGTATGGAAACCTTAAACCACTTAGTAATGATAATAATAACAATGTTTATGATAATAATTATCACAATAATTATACAACATATGAAGTAAAAGCAGACTTTGTTCTTCTGAGCTACTGAGGACTCAGCAGGGTGAAAGAGAGGGTCTCTAACAGGTGGTTATTTCACAAAAGGCCAGTTTGAGCATTGCACGGTCTGATCTTAGGGTGAATTTTACCCCAACACCCTGATTTATAGAAGTGCTCACACTTATTAATTATTCAGTCAATCAAGTGCATTTGACTAGCAGCATCTGGCTGACAGGATGACTTACTCTGATGTTTTAGGCTTCATTAGCTCTGAAGTTGCTGCAGCTTGTGGCACTTGTCTAGTTTTGCATTGTGTTTTTGTGTCTTACTAGTCCGTATAAAACACCATCTGAGCCTTTGACTCTCACGTTTCTACTCAGATAATGAAACAGTTGCGTTGAAACCTCTATAAGCCTGTTTTTATTCAGCGCAAAAATATGAGGAATGAATAAAAGAGCTCCATCAACTCCATCTTATCCAGGGATTTTACAACTAGCAGCTACATCTGGTGTAATCTTTTTCACCGCAGTTAACCCTGGGAGGTCTAAATACTCCTAACCCCCAACCCTAAGCCATAACAAAGTAGTTCTTTGCAAAAAGATGGCAAAATTTAGTTTCTTTCCAAAAAAATAAGTGCATTTTTTTCCTTTTTTAAAAAAAACATGAAAGCTAAGGTGACACTCAGACTTCACAGGGTTTAAAAAACAAATCAGGGGTTCAGTAATCCAGAGCATCCATGTCCTCCTGCACTGACTCCAAAGTTTGAGAACCGCTGCACGAAACAATAGCATGCGCTGACTTAAACAAGCTCAGATTTATCCTCTTGTCACTCGAGTCTCATGAAAACCGCCGACATCTGTCACGTCATGAGCGGCCGGGTCTTTGAAAAGATTTTAAAAAGCAAGAACCATCACACGGTCTGCTGGTACAGCTTTAAAAGATGAGCTTCACTTCTTAACAGCCACCAGATCACCCACAGCTAGTTTAGGATTAGAGCTGAAAAGTCACATATTCAGAAACAAAACTAAACAAAAAATAGTTCAATTGAGGGAATCTGAAGTCTTTTTAAATGTTTATTGTTAAAACTGAGCTCCAGCACAGAAAAGAGGTTTGCATTAAAAAAAAGACAATACAGGAGTACTAATAACACTACAACAACTCCATCTGCCTTCGGATTACTGTGACTTCCCTGTTCAAAGTCTACGATATCCCTAGGTCTCTAAGTGAAGTATCTACATTAATATTTAGACAGTACCATCCATCAAGAAGGAAACACACCACATCAAATGTGGCTACAGTAAGATTTACGCCTTTCTTACCTAACCCAGATATGCATGAATTGGATGTCCTTTTACCTTCAGGCTTGCTTTAACTCTTCATGGCATTGGTTTTCTTGCTGCGGGAAACTTTCCTCTGAGATTTTGGACCATGTTGAAATGACAGCATCAAACAGTTACTGCTGATTTGTTGGCTGCACATCCATGATGCCAATCCCTGTTCCACCGCATCGTTAAAGGTGCTGGTTTAAGAAACCAGTTTGAGATGAGCTTGTGACATGTGTTATCCTGCTGGAAGCAGCCATCAGAATATGATAAACTGTGTCAAAAGGTTGATAATGTTCATCTGGATGTAACGTTTTCAGTGGGAGAAACGTTTCGTCACTCATCCAAGTGACTCAGTCTCAGCTGACTGCAGGTTTCCCCAACCTATATGATCAAGGAACTGACCTCCCAGCCCATTGTTCATTCAGTGGGCTGGTTTCAGTCATTATGCAATGAACTGTTTATAAGGTTTTTGTTCTTTTGTTATTTTTGACACAGTTTTTCTGTACGAGTTAGAGGTGGACAAGAACTCAGCCCTGAACCGACCAGGGTCACAGGTGATCTGGTTGATGTTAGAAGGTTAATGATTTTAAATTTGTCACTTTTAAAAGGTCCGCAGATGCCCTACAACCATACAGCAGCCTAACAACCAAAAACCATAATGTCAAAATTTCACCGAAGTACAAATGCATGCAGCACCCTTTTAATTCCCCAAAACGTTCGATGATGCTGGTCCTTAGGCGATTTCATCGTCTACATGCATCACATTAAAACTTTTCTACGCACATAATCTCTACAAATTCAGGTTCCGACTTGATATGTTCAAACTTAGAGTTAATTTGCAAAACGTCTGTGAAACGTGCAGTTAAAACTTTTAGGACCACATTTATGAACATGCAGAGGTGCAACCGCAGCTCCAGCAGCCAGCGCGAACAGGATCAGTGCTTGAAGGCACACCTGACAGCAGCTGCCAATACAGAGTTTATAAATCATCTCAATATCTGAGATGGTTTATGATGTACATTTGGTCACTTTGACACGAATAATAAAACCAAAGAATGATGCTGAGTGATCTTTTTTTTGCCTTTGTTTCCACCAATATGTCTGTAAATACTCACTTAAAGGTGAGAGTAGACAGACGTGACAGAGCAAAATAGCTGCTGGAAAAGTGGATATTTTTAAGGAATGAACCAGTAGGATCTCCTCAAGGAGTAAACACCCATCCGGGATGATCCCTGTGGCCTTCCTCCAATCCAAGCCCTCCTCTCTTCAAACAAATCAACCCTGGTGAAGCTTACCGCTACACCTGCAGCCTCGGGGACTCCTCGCGCCGTCACCCTCCTCCTCCTGCCGGTGTCAGCTCCAGCACAGCAGCAGGTAAATGTTTATATGATGGGAAAATATTCCCAGGAGAGCAGACAGAGCACTATGCTTTCATCGAGCTGGACAGGAGAGAGAGAGAGAGAGAGAGAGAGAGGGAGGGCTGTAATCTCTCCCGATCCCACTTAATCCCGGGCAAGTGAGCCGCCTGCCTCTGGCCACCGGAAACCTGTTCCTCCCTCACTGGCTGGCTGGTTGCTGCTGAGCTGCCAAATCTTCTTAACTCTTTCAGCTTCTATCAACACACATGGAGGAGGGCTGAAACAAAAGGGAGAAGCAGTTACTTCAAGAGACACGAGAGAGTTTATGAATGTTACATTGCACTTTCTCTACAACAAACCATCAGGAAAGTCAACAAAGGACACAGAGGTAACACGTTTTGAGGCTGAAAAAGACCTAAAAGAGTAACTAAAGAATCAGATAATCTGCCTCACCAGCTGGAATTAATGGAGAGTTGACATGATGCTCCGATTAGTAATCTTAAAAGAATCCTTGGTTTTAAAAAAAAAAGGGAAGAAAAAAATCTGGCAGGAGTGAATATAATCTCCTGATTGGTAATCCAATTCCTACTGAAAATCAACAAGATCTCCCCTCCCTCCACGTGAAAACAGGTCTAAGGCATCTCATTGTACCCAAAACACTGAGATTATTGTTTAAGGATCTGGATACACCGGATGGATTTTCCCCCTTTCAGCAGAAAAAAAAAAAGGAGCAGTGATGCCAGTGGGATTTACTGAGCCACCCTTGACATGCAACAAGCTCTTTTTGACCTGTAAAAAAGGAACATCTGTTATTAAAAGTGAAAATATTCTCAAAATACCTTCAAACTATGACCTTGCAAGTACAGATTATCATCCGCTGTTATACAGATGATACACCACTATACGTTCCCCTTATTCAATACTATGGCTTGTCTATATGATGTTAATTACTTCCTTAACCACATCATTTTCCAAAGTTGAGGTCCTTTCATTAAACTTGAAAGGAGAATCTGTCCTCGATCACAAGGAGTTCCGCCTGTACCCTGGGTGTGATGACCAAGGTCATACAGTGAGGTTTTCTCCAACTAAGAAATGTCGCACATTAAAATATTTTCTATCGCAAACAGAACTTGGAAAAAGTCCTACATGCCTTCTTCTCATCGTGTTTGGACTGTTGAAAATTTCTTGAATTGCACCTCCTGCATCCAGCTCATTTAAAACTCAGTAACTTTACCAAAATCAAAGGATCAAAGGCACCACACTCATTACACTGGATTAAACACAGTGAGACGTATTGTGCACAAACTTTTGGATTTTTTTTTTTTTTTTCATAGTAGTCTTGAGGAATAGTTCTTCAGGCTCCTTGAAGAACTTTTGGCCTAAAAATAAAAGCTTTTCTTTTATTTTTAGTCCAGTCCTTGTATCTGAACATTTTCAGAGGAATCTTTGTTTTGTTTGTTTAAGCCACTTAACACTATGAATCATTCAGGCATAAAAAGGCACCTAGCTCAATAGATGAGCCAGTGTCACGTCTACACATAACAGACAACATAGCAAAGAACCCAACTGTTCTTAAGGAGGAGAAACAGGGATAAAAGGCTGAAGTATGCCAAATTACATAAGAACTGGATTGAAACTCTGGTCTGATGGAGAGATTATGTTTTTGCTTCAGATCATCATCATCATCATCATCATCAGTATGTACAGGGGAGGTCAGGAGAGAGGAACCACGCGAGCTCAACATCAGATTTTGATTCATCATGTAATACCATCTAAAAACATCTGATTGGCGATGGTTTCCTTCTTTAGCATGAAAATAACGCCAAACACACAAATATTGACCTTCAAGCTTGTTAGAATTGTATAAATTGTTTTTGCTGTTGTATGTTTACATGTTTTAATAAATTGCTGCACCATTTTCCTAGCAACATACAACAAAAATCAAAATACAAACAAATGAAGGGTGGGTCAAGACTTTTGCACAGCACTATATAACTTGATAGTTACCTGTTTGACAGTGGAGGATGTAAGACTGTGAGTTGCAATTTAAAGTTAAAAAAATCTCAAACATGAATATGGTTATTTGAGATTTTACATATAAGTGACAGTATTTAACAATCAGTTCTGTAGGATTCTGTTATTTTTTCTTGTGTTCAGATTTTTTGTTATAAATTTTTAAATAAAATATAAATATTGCAGTTACTGAGAATATCTTTTTATTATATTAAAATATCATTTTGAGTACATATGCAGGATTGCTCCTCTATATTTTTCAGCTCATTATGTGTGAAGTTGACCACTTTATACAAAAGAGAAAAAAAAAGATGCAACAGCAGGCATAAGGATAAATTACAGTTTAAGGAAAAGGCTGTAAATGACATGCATTTAGTTTTACTAAATTATATGTGCAATTTAAAACGGATTTAAAAAATACAAATAAAATATATATTCAATGAAATGTTATGGATTTGATGTGGAACATGGCCATCATTATTATTATTATTCCAATACAGTATCCAAATTTTTCCCGAGTTACTTTTAACATTCACATGTATGTGAAAATAAATAAGTTGCCAAGTTTTGCAAAAAGAAAAGAAGTTTACATTGTAGCAGTCTGTGGTGCCTGTAACAGGAGAGCTTTTTTTTTTTTTTAATTTATTATTTTTTTTTTTTAGCAATAATATTGTTTAATAAAAAGTTGTCTTGACAAAGTAAGATCCTCTTTTCAAGTTTAAAATGAGCATAATGCACACAATCTTTTTTTATACACACCTTTCTTTTCATTATGTAAGTAAACATACACCCATGGATCTTTATTTAAACTCAGGTTGGAATAAAGTAAAGTTTTTGTTCTCTGCGTTTTGTGTTCTTCAGGTGATTCCTCAGATTTCCTCGCTGTCCTGGTTCACCACTGTCGTCCCCCTGATCCTCGTGCTGACGGTCACTGCTGCCAAGGATGCAACTGATGACATTGTGAGCACATTTAAAAATGTCTTCTGCTTTTTTTTTTTTTTTTTTTTTTTAATTTTTTTATTGCCACTGTACATGTTTATCTACATTGGCACTCTGTTGGCACAAAAAACACAGCTTGGCTGTTCAGTTCAGGAAACAAATGCCGTATAACACATATGGTTTGGGAAAACACATGCACTGAATACATGCTTCGGCAAAAGAAAATACATTTTTGTCTATCGTGGAGCATTGATGTTGATCTCATTACAGAGATGTGAAGTTTTTTTTATTAATCATGAATTCTTCACAAAATTTTATAGCCCATCTCACAAGATGATCAAGTTGCAGAAACCATCCTGAGAGCTAGTTATGCAACATTCGTAACTTTTGCCAGTGATGCACAGCGTGTGAATGCTTGACTGTGGCTGACCCATCACACGTAAGTAAAAGTAAAAAGTTGATACAGAAAATTTCTAACTCTACTATATTTATAACGATTTTTCTCTTCTTTTTTTCCCCTTTTTTCTTTCTTTTTTTTTTAAACAATGGAGGCAAAACATCTAAGTGGATCTCCACCAAAATTATTTTATTGCCCTTTGTTATCAACTAAAAGTACAACAAGTTTGACATCGTGCAAAAGACACAGGTGGGCCTCGAGACAGCGAGGAAACACCAAACTCCATTGACAAACAGCCGTTGTTACACACAGTGAGGTGCAGTTGCTTAACCAGTTGCAGGATTTAAAACATCAGCGCTTCCTTCAGTTTACACTCAGCACAAAAATACTCAGTCTGGACTGAATAAAGTCAGTCAGTGTGCGAACAACCACATCATCAATAATCTGGTTTCAAAGTCAGCCGCGTCGCTGTCAGGAAAAACAGTTTTCATAGCCAGCAGTGAATCATGTCAGCCTTCAATTTTAAGCTAAATAAAATATACAAGAGATGATGCTGAGGAACACCCGAGGGCGCCTTCTCTAGTCAGTGAAATAAGAACAGAACCTGGCTTAAACATCAAATAAATGTTAAACCCAAAGGCTAAAGTATGTAGGATGCATTCTAGGGATGAACTCAGTGAACTCGGGGGGGAAAAAAAGACAATACTGCTTCATTTCCACGAGGATCGGGCACATTTGGGCTCATGAACACAGACGGAAGATTATAAAATGATTTTTACTGCACGTGTGGGGACAACACTTTACCTCAGATACAAGCAGCAACATCACCACATATCAGTTTAGGTTCAACAGTATAAGAAGTTCACATGAGCAGGTTTAAATTTTACAACCTCTGACAAACAATTTTCTGCTTGATTTTCGAATATCCTGCAGGGCGAGAGCAGCGGCTTCACCTCTGATCTACTGCCTTTTCTATTGTCGAAACTATCAGACCAGGGCATGAACAGCAACAAAAGAAAGAATCCCCTCTTAATCCCTTTTTTAAAGTGGCATGTGTGACGCAGATCACAAGTAAGCAACAGTGCCTGATGGTTGGGGGGGAAAAAGGAGCAGCATTAGCAGATGGTGTGGAGCTTTGAACTCTATTATATCTATAACAGCAACATTAAAGCTGCCCGCTTCTCGGCTCAGACATCACTCGCAAAAGGCAAAATGCACATTTCTGTTCTTCTTTTGATTAAATCAGAATTCACATTGGACCGCTTGCATTGATTATTTTGCAGATCAGTGAGGCTTAGACCTTTAGCTGGTGGTTAGTTTCCTTCCTTGGCTGTGTGACCTGCCTCCATGTGATTAATAGAAACACTGTCAGGATATTTGCAGCTTCCTGCAGCATACAAGTCAAAAGTCTCTGCATGCTGCTAAAGGACGATTTCTACAAACAATCCAGCAAAATGAGTTTCTGCAAACATTTCAAACAAGAAACGAACAAAGGAGATGCTAAATATGTCTTCACATTAGGTAAAGGTTACAGACACTGCTGATTTGCATAAAGCTAAAAAGATTTTTATCTCAGTGTAACCGCAGAGTGAGCAAGTGGATGGCTAGTTGCTCAAAATGAAGCAGTGATGAACGAGAAAGCTTCACAGGTGGCAAGAAAGAATGGAAACAAGCTGTTAGGTAGCACTAATACAACGTAAGTGAATTGCACAACGGTCATTATACTGTAAAAAAAACAAAACAAAACAAAACAACACAACAAAACTTTTATCTCTAAAAAGTAGAAGGAATTTTCAGCTTTTTTGGGAATAACATTTAAAAAAAAAAAAACAACAACAACCCCCCCCCCCCCCCCCACATCTTGTCCTCAACTCCTAAGATTAAAGATTCAAAGAGTTATTTTATTAGTGTGTAATAAGACTGTAATAAAGAGCAACACAGGTTCTCCAAAAGCGCCAAATTTCCACCTCCTACCACCTCCTTGCTGTGTGGTAAAACTGTCTGTGTGAACACTGGGCTCAGAAATACAAACCAAAGACACCTCCTGCAAAACGCTGTCAATGAAAAGACATTTCTGTGGACTGAATAATGAATAGCTCATCTTAAAAAAACAAACAAACAAAAAAAACAAACATTTTTCCTCTGGCCTGCAGTGCTGGTTGTTTATTATTGTTTCCTCTGAAGGTATGAGTCTTCTCTTTAATCTTACGAACATAAAACAATAAACCAGGTGGCACTGCACGCCTTGTGGTGCTCAAGGCATTAAGAAAAGTCTTGAAAACTCATCATCAATTTCTAGACTACAGGAACTATGTTCTTCCAACCACCACTGCTCCCAGTACACCTGGAAATGGATCCCTGTGCAGAAAGAAGCATCATGTGACGGGATATAAACATGGACGGCGGCCGCTTGGCTGAGCTCTAATGTTAGCTTGTTCGGTCTGCAGGTGGTCAAAGAAAATAGTTCCACCTTTTTTTAAAAATAACCAGATCATGATTTCTAAAAATAGACATCGTTTCTGGAGCCTCGTTAATGGTAACAGAACCTGTTGTGTAGGCGATTAAAGTGACGGCTCTGTAACCAGTAACATGCTGGTGTTAGCAGAAGCAGGAAGTAAATTAAGCTTTTTCCAGAAAGTCTTTTCAGCATCTTTTTTAATGATATGTCAGAAAAGGAGTTCAGGTATTTTCAGATCACAGAGAGGTAAAGACCCACATGATCGCAAATTTGCTTCTCTAATTGAGCCAAAGACTCCAAAGTGGTGGTGAAGTCGCTTTTGATTTTACATTAGATACCACTTTTTGTGCTTTAGAACTGTGGGAAAGTGTTGCTTATCACACTGTGCGCCCCAGCTGCCGCTCTGTGAAACCTCACGGCTTGCTCACTCAGAAGGAGCACGCTGTGCTTGCAGCAGGAAAAAGAGAGAAAAAGCTGCTAAATGGCATGAAAAGCGACTAAATCCTCATCAAGTCAGCAGCTGCTGTGAGTGACAGTGATGCGAGGCGAGATGAGGTGAAACAAAAGGTTTTTCAGTCTTACTTACAAGATATTTAAACGCATTTGCTTTGCTGCTTTGAGCACCACAAGTTGAGCATCTCTACAGCTGATATCCCCCCCAAAAAACAGACACCAAAATAATGTAGGCACTAAAGGCCAGAGGAAGGATACGCATTTTAAACGTAACAGTCTGAGGTTGTGTTCAGAGGACGTGTGAGTACGCTTTCAAGTCAACAATCCGGCCGAAGCTTGTGCTTCAAATGAAGAAATAAAAAAATCTTTATAAGCAACTGTTTAGATTTGGGTCCGTTCACTGATGCTGTAACACGTTCTTTCTTTAAATACAGTATGAAAAGGGGCTGTCAGCTCGGCCAGATAAATTCTCTCTAAAGAAACTTTGAACGAGTGTCAGTTTTACTTGCAAAAAAAAAAAAAAAAAAAAAAAAAAAAAAAAAAAAAAATTCCTTCAGGACCGTCTCCCCCCTGCAGTGCATAACAGCCACTAACTGTAGGCATCCATCTCAGATTATAAAGTTCATGAATCCACAGTTTATGGAGGTACTTCCTCTTCGTGTTGCTTTCACTGAAAATAATTCATGTTTCCAGATTTACTGTTTTTTTTTAAACATTAAAAATTTTAAGGAGAAAAAAAATGAGGTCCGGTATCCCACAGACAAACTTTGCACTCCCTCCCTGCTGAAGGTGATTTAACAACAGTCATCTTTATTTCCCAACTCCACCCACATGGATGGTGCGACTGTGCTTGTGTCTGTCATCACGGCCACATTTCTACCTTCATCACCTGTGGATGATGAGTGTTTCAGGGAGGGAGGGTCTGTGACGGGATGTGTCCAAGCAGCATTCGACGACCTGTTCTTATGACCCCTCCTCCTCCCTGTCAGTCATCCTCATGCCTGGCTACTGGAGTTGAGAGGAGGGGAGTGGAGGAGCAGCAGCATGAAGGTCACCGAGGACGTAGCAGCGGTCTCGTCTTAAGTGATCTTCTCATGCTGGATCTGGTAGTAGCAGGCCTGCAGGGGGGAGAGACACCTGAGTGACCTAAAGGCTTTGAAACGCTTGCAGACGAAGCAGCGTGAGCTGCATGTGCGTTACCTTGAGGGTGGTGAACATGATGCCGTGTTCTCCGTGCTGGACGCAGAGGTCCATCAGGTCTTCGATCAGACTGACCTCAGAACCGAGGTTCCTGATACTAAAGAGAGAAGGAAAAAAAAAAAAAGCCAACCTTTGAGTCAGATCTGCTCCTTGCTCACCATGTCCGGTTTTTCGTATTGTGCCAAGGCTGTGACGCTAAAAGAGTCCACTGTGAGGCGCCCTATCTGGACCTAGCAAACGGTAGCCACTAGCTCTTCTGCTCTGCCTCATTTTCACTAAATTCAGCCACTGAGCTGAACCTCTTGACCATGTTTGATGATGGATTATCTGACAAATATAAAATGACTCACCTGTGTGCTAAAAGACAATCCAAGACCTTTGTTCTCATGTGTATGTGTTTACTGCATGGGGATACGCTCCACACTCTCATACCACCAATGGTCATTAGGTACACCTTCCTAGTTCAAGGTTGGACCCTCTTTTTGTTTCAGAGCTTTATTAATTCTTCATGGCATAGATTCAACAAGGTGCTGGAAACATTGCTTAGAGATTTTGGTCCTGAAACATTGATGTGAGGCAGTAAGGCCAAATTCTGACTGTAATGTTGGTGAAACCAAGACTCATCAGACCAGATGATGTTTTTCCAATCTTTTATGGTCCAATTTTGGTGAGACTGAGCGATTTGTAGCCACGGTTTCCTGTTAGTAGCTGACAGGAGGGGCACCTGGTGTGGTCTTGTGCTGCTGTCGATGTGGTCTTCTGCTTACGTGGTTGTAACAAGTGGTTAATTGAGTTACTGTTGCTTTACTATCAGTTCAAAGGAGTCTGGGATCAGCAAGACATTTTCACTGCTGCTCACTGGATTATTTTCTCTTTTTCAGACCTCTAGAGACCAAAATCTAGAGATGGTTGTGTGGGAAAATCTAGATCAGCAGTTTCTGAAATACTCAGAATAACCACCATGCCACATAAAATCACTTAAATGATCCTTCTTCCTTATTCTGATGCTCAGTTTGACCTCCAGCACGTCTCCATACTTAAAAGCATGCGACTGGCTGATTAGATATTTGCATTAATGAGCAGTTGATCAGGTGTGCCTAATGAAGTGGCCAATGAGTGTACATTTCTCATGTTTACAGTGCAAACTCCGTCCTGTGAAGCATGTCATTGATCTGCTACAACTGTCAAGTCATTTGAGAGCAGCTGGGATGGATGTAGGTATTCGAATAACTTGAACAGCAGTATTATTGACTGAAACTGCCTTCCCCACAATCACGTAGAACAATCTACACATTTAAGAAGCTGAAACCTAAAATTTTTGGTATTTATGCTTACAAAAATAGCAAAAGCCCTTGAAGTTTTTTTAAGCCATTCTCCACTGCTTGTGTTTCTGCCCACACCTCATTATCACCATTTATTTCTGTAAATGTGTGCATTAGTGTGCTTTTTTTGTGGTTCAATGCTCACCGCGCTCGTAGTACCACATAGAGGAAGACGGGGAAGAGGTCGTCCATGGACCACAGGAAGTCCTGGTTCAGAAGCGCCTGGACTTCCTGTGTGATCTCCTCAAAAGTTAGCTGGATCACCTGCAGCTTGTCTGATGGCGTGAAAGTTGTGCTGCAAAAGAAAGGAGGACTTCTAGATGAAGGATGAAGGAACCCACCACTGCCCCCCCCCTCTGCTGTATTTTCTTTAAAAGTATTAGAAGCCGTTGAATGGAGCCGTACCTGATCTGCTGTAGTGTTTCCACTGCAGAAGCAAAGCAGGCGTCTTTGGTGCTGGAGATGACCTGGACGAGTCGCACAGCAGAGCAAACACGATTTACATAGTTATAAAAATAATGGATGCAAACAACATCCCCTCATCCCCTTTGTCTTTAAAAAAGTACTACAGAAATAAAATTCTTAACAACAGTAAGGAGACTTAAAAGAGTGAACTGAGGGATCACTATCAATTTAAACCCATCATAAAAATGAACTAAACAGGATCTTTTACCTTTGAGATGAATTGTCTTTCACAGTGTCATGTATAAATTAGCAAATATTTAATTTAAGATTAAATTAAAAAAAATTCAAAACAAAACAAAAAAAGTTAATAAAAGAAATTAACAATAACCAATCAATGTCAGCACTGCCCAAAAACATCTGAGCTAGTTTTGGAAAATATGATAATGATAAAATGATACCTGTTGCTTCTCGCCCGGCGCAGGCAAAGATGTCCGGATGGAAACGGGCCAAAACTTTCTGATAGGAGGAAAACAGAAGAAGTAGTAGTAGTTATGGATCTGCATAAAATAAAAGCAAACTCTTCTTCAGCCGCATGTTCAGCTCTGACATACTGCTGGACGCCCAGGAAGGCGAGCAGGGCGAGGTCGGGCTGCTTGTTGAGACGCAGGACGCACTCCCAGTACACGTCGTCCTCTCTCTCCTTGTCCAGGGCATAGAGGGTGAAGAGCGGTGGGTAGAGACGGGGCAGAAGGACAGGAAGCAGCAGAGCCGAGCTGCTCACCACGCGGCTGAAACACAAACACACGGAGGAAGTCGTTAATAACAAGAGCCCGCTCACCGGAGATATAGACAGCAGCGGGATGTGGATCCATCCTTACGCAGGTTTGGGCGACTCCGGCGGGGCATCAGTGGAATCGGGCTCATTCTTCTCCTGCAGGTCGGTGGTCGGCTCTGGGATTAGACCGCCCTCTTCTGGCAGGTCTGGGAATAGAAATCTGAACCAAAGCAGACAAAAACATACAATAAAATCGTGTAGACTCATCTTGAGACATGTTTATTTGCCTTGGAACTCAATAAGCTCATCTCACAGTTCCCCCTCTTCTCCGCATTACTGACAGCCTGAGGACATTATGAGGCTATCTTGGCTGTTATGCAGACATGAAGGACATTGGATCCATTCACAGTGACTACCTGACAATCAGGAAGATGCGGTTGAGGTAAGACTTAATCTCGCTGACGGCCTGATGCAGGAGCCGACGGTTGGCGCCGACACCCACGTAGGTCATCCTGTAGACCGCCACCAGGGTCTCCAGCAGCCGACCCAGAGGGTGCAGCGGAGTGTCACACGCCTGGAGGACAAAGGATCATTTTGTCAATGCTGTGCCTGCTCAGGGGTCTCATCGTTAATGCTCTGCAACACTCTGACCAGGAAAACAAGACGACCAGAATTTGATGCCCATTTATTTTTATTCAACGTTAATGATTTTGAGGTTTAGCTGTTAAATGTATGTGTGTAGACTTATTCATTTAGGACTTTCAGTTTTATGTTGTGGTCGTATTTCTCATGATTGTTTGAATTATTACAAACCAGTCAATAAATGCTCTAATCAAGAAAAAAATAAAAAAATCAATCAGCACAATAATCATTAGTTGCAGGCAGTTGAACAGCTCCAATATATTCTAAATACTACACTAGTAAAAACCTGTTTGCAGGCTAGCATATCAGCAGTTGTTATTGCCACTGGTACTTTTACTTCGTCGACTCGGTGAACCCACCTTGATTAGGTAGAGGCGGATGGCGTTGTATCTCTCCATGGTGATCGGCCCTACGTGCTGTGGGATGACTTCCAGACTCTCCAGCGTTTTGTTGTGAGATCGAGACAAAATCTCTGGACTGGAATGCAAAAACATTGGGAATCTTAGATTCGAGATGTTTTTACTTCAACGGGAAGTTTTATGACCAATAAGAAGGCGTCAGGTGGTACCTGTCCAGGATGTGTCGCCGGCTGGTGGTGAGGGCCACAGCAATGTTCTCCCAGGCCTTTTCGGGCTCCCCTTGGCCTGGAGCCTCACATCCCAGCTGACTCCAACACTCCTCAAAAACCGCCTGCCACTTATCCTCGGCGCACACACACAGACGACCCAGCTTCCTGCCGCATCAACAAACAATATAAAGTATATACAGACAAATTAAAGTTTGCTTGAGCAAACACGAGACCACTCATGAGCTTACATGGCTTGGGTCTTGTCCTTCTCGGTGTCGAACAGGTGTGGTTTAAAGTAGGAGCCCGTCACTTTGAGACCAGAGCCCCATTCGCCATTGAAGGAGCCCTCCAGGTAGTCACCATTGGCCATGGTCAGCACGCCCTGAGGGAGAGCCAGGACATTTAATACTAAGTACCTGCACTCGGTATTAGATTTAGAAGAAAAAATGAAAAGTATCCAGACATTTGTTTAGTTACCTTTCCACTGAGGGTCCAGTCATCTGAGAATTCGCCCTCGTACGTCGTGTCGTCCTCTGACAGAAGGACACCGGTGCCCTGAAAGAGTCATCATCTCCCATTTTAAACACACATTTATTATGTATACATATAAATATGCATACGCGCACACACACACACACACACACACATATATTTATATATATGTAACAACAGTATATATTTATCTGACTCTAAAAAGCAGCTGACAGCTTGTTCATTAACCAGGCTTACTGTTGAGAATCTTAATGATAGTAAATGTTTTTAATGATCTTTTCTGTGTCACAACTTTATTTTGTATTGCTATCACCTGTATTTTAATTTTCTATTACACTTATATTGTGATTATTCTTTGTTTTTATTCATTCTATTTTGTTGTACATCTCTTCGTGACCTCATGGCTGTGAACATTGCTTTATTTCCTTCCTCCCTTCCTTCCTTCAGGCATTTCTGATGATGCCCAGCTCCACTGAGAATTTAATAAAAAGCGTAAAGCAGCTCCGGTGCTTACATCATCTATATATATTTGAAGGAAAATGAAGAAGAAATCTTTTCAAAAATGACTGAATATTATACTACTCAATGATTTAAATTGTTCTACTTCAGGGTTTTTCCTGAATATGAAAAAATTTGAGTTTGTCCTTCCATCAAAAGGAAAATCACCAGAACTGTGGAAAAAATATTTTTAAGCAGGGTTTATTGAATAGTTTTGCTTGTGAAAGGGCAAAAATACCAGGAAAATACACAGACTAAAGTCATACGCCCACCGACAGATGTGCTTTGAAAAAACATGAAAACTGAAGAACATCTGCTGCTGTGACACACTGAGACAACTGGGGATAAAACCTCTGAGTTGCTCACCATCATCTTGTTGTCTTTAAAAGCTCCTTCATAGTACAGGCCAAACTGGGTGACCACCACTCCGGTGCCCTGCCGCTGATGGTCCTGCCACATGCCCATGTACTTCTCTCCTCTGGAAAGCAAACAGACAGCAGCCTGTTTATCCCTTTAATATGTGTAAGATCAGAAAGCTGCCAGCAAATTTATAGGCAGAACTGCCCGAGTGTGGGAATGAGCGTACTTGGTGATATCGTCAAACACTCCATAGCCGGTCTTCTTGTCCTGCAGCCACTGGCCAATGAAGACGCTGGGGGACGAGGTATTCAGCTTGCCACTGCGCAGCATGCCGTGACCGTGCCGCACGCCCTCCTGAAAGGACCCGTCATAAACTTCACCGCTGGCATACCTGCAGTCAGATAGAGGAGGGGTGCTCTCTTAGAACATAGCTGTTTCATCTATGACTGAACCTCAATCACTTCTTTTATTTAGAAATTTCACTGTTAAAATACTTCCTATGTCATCTCTGATTTTAAGGAAAGCAAGCAAGAAGAACTTCTTTTATCGGGTGACAACATTTGCTAATTAGAAATCCCCCTCATAACTGTTTTAAGTATGTTTAAAAATGGTTGCTCATAGTTAGCTCATCTTCACAAGAAAGAAAACACACACTGGGTCAAATATATACTGCACTTCGACCAGACGCTTTTTGTAGCAATCAACATTTCATTGTTTGGTTTCTTGGCATGGATCCGGCTTTTAAGCAGAGTTCGCAAATTTTCAAGGGTTGGGGTGGAGCTTTGGAAACACCATTCCAGAAGCTTAATGCTAGCATGCTTTATCCATTTAATAAAACCAGTTTTGATGTGTGTTTGGGATCATTGTCCTGTTGGAACACCCAACTGTGTCCAAGTTTCAACAGTCTAGCTGCTGATTTGAGATGGAGTTGAAGAATTTGGAGGTATTCCTTCTTCATCATTCCTTCCCCTTTGTGCAATATACCAGTACCCCTGATACTAGTAATACTGGCAGCAATACAGCCCCAGAGCATGATGATACCCCCACCATGTTTGACAGCTGGCACAGTGTTCTTAGGTTTGAAAGCCTCACCTTTACTCCTCCAAACATGTGTCTTGTCATTGTGGCCAAGAAGTTAAATATTTGTGTCGTCTGACCATAAAACTTTTCTCCAGAAGGCATTTGGCTCGTTAATGTGGGCATTTTCTTTGATTTTCTTTTTGATCAACACCCTCTCAGTCCCTGGTGATGTTCTTCGCTGTTGACAGTGATGCTGGTGACTTCCACATTGTTTTGAGAATTGGTCAAACTAATGAGGCAAACGTATAGAGAAACTACCAGTTGTAGACAATCATGAACACTAATGAGAAGTTAATAGGTCTTAGCCTTATTAGGTTAAAGGCATTGTAAGTGAATGCATGTAATATACTTGAGCATGAATGTATACGTTAGACCGTGTGTGGATTAGAAATCCAAAATGATCTCAGAATTGTGCATTATATCTAGCCAAACATCATCGTAATAATAATAATAGTAATAATAAAGGGCATGCTGCTAAAAATAATAAATTTTCATGCTGCTCACCTGTATGTGCCCAGGCCGTGCATCTTGCCATCCTTCCAGTAACCTTGATAGTGGTCGTTCTTGTTCAGCGTCTTATTGGGGGCCACAAACTCACCAAAGCTGCATAAACAAAAGGTGATAAATCCCGCTCTCAGGCTTACACACCCACACACAAATTGAACAATTACCATAAACAACTAGGAGATTTTAGGCTCCAGCACTCACCCATCTTCTAGTCCATTCTTGAATGCCCCAGTATATATTCTCCCATCAGGCCATTTCAAAACACCTCTGAGAAAAAAGAAAAAAAAAAAACCACTTTAAATTTCTCAACACATAAGTAAAATGATCTAAGTGTAAATGCAATAGTGTGAACATCCAACCTGCCATTGGGCTTTCCAGACAGCCAGCGACCATCATATGTCGCATCCTTCAGTCGCCCCTCCTTATAAAACGTGTACGAAGCCGTTCTGGAGATGGGAGGCTCCAACTTCTGCACCGAGCTGCCTGACGCCGCGTCCTGTCCCTTTCCGCTCAGGGCCTTGTCCACCGCCTGGTTGATGGAGCGAAGCCACTTGGCCTAAGAATGAACAAACAGCCCAGTTCAGAAATAGAAATGGAGTTTTTAAAAAGGTAAACATCAGCTTTTAAAGATTTACCTTCTCCATGGGAGACGAGGCGAGCAGGGTGAGCGTCTCCTCAGGAGTGATCACCTTTAACCCATACCTACACGCACAGATACCCTTTGTTTTACCACAATATAAAAACTACACATGCAACAATGAGGAAATATCAAGACATGGATATTTACAAGTTATGACAAAATGACCCTACTTCTCCCTTGAATTAAACCTCAGTAAACACTTTCCATATTATGCTCCAAGTCACTAGTTTCAAATCTTAGTGAATAAATCATGAGGTTCATTTTGTAAACTATGGTCCCTATTATTGTATAAAAGGATGTTAAAGAAGAATATGCTTTACGATGAACATGCAATGCCCCTCAGTTTCTCGGTCAGATCCAGCCCTCACTGCTGATGATGAGTTACTGAGGGGTCAGAATGTAAACATTCAAGTATTTCCCAGGAACAATGGAATAGTATCTCTGCTTCATGTGCCCATGTAATAACAGTTGCATAAATATAATACGGTGCTGTGCAAAAGTCTTGAAGTCTTTTGTTTTGTTCTCTGTCAACATGATCCCACACTGCTTCAATAATGTTGAGGTCTGGGCTCTGGGGAGGCCGATCCATGACTGATTGTGTTCCACTGTGTTTTTATTTCCAGGTATGCTTTTACTTTATTGGAAGTGTGTTTGGGGTCATTGTCATATTGAAAAATTAAACTGTTTCCAATCGAATGCTTTCCAGATGGTATTGCAAGGTGGGTCAAAGTCTGATGGTACTTTTTGAGTTCATAATTCATTAATTTTGACAAAATCTCCAACACCACTGACTGAAATGCAGCTCCAAACCATGACAGAGCCTCTACTGTATTTTACAGACACTTACTGTTGTACCTCTCTGCTTACCTCCTCCCTACATACTGACGATAATCTGAACCCCAGAATGTCAAATCTGTATTCATCACTCCATCAGACCTGTTATCACTGCTTTTCAATCCAGTTCTTATGTAACGTTCATACCTCAGGCTCTTTAAAAGAGGAAGTTAAAAACTAAGCATGATCCTTTTTAAAAATGTAAATAAGAGTGGAGACTTGGTCATGGTTTGGGGATGACTAGGAGAGTTCAGGCTCTGTTGAAGAATAAAGGTGGTCACACCAAATATTGACTTTCAAGCTTGTTAGAATTGTCCAAACTCTGTTTTTGCCTATTGTATTTCCATGTATTTTCAGTGCACCCATTTCCCATTTTCTTAGTAACATAGTTTCCTGGCTCAAAACTTCTGCAAAGTACTGTAAATATAACTATAAAGATAAGGTTTGTGTAATAATGACTCCAAAAGGTCCCTGTGAAATTCCTTCAATTACCATAGAAAATCTGCAACTAAACCAACTTACAGGCCCGTGTCCTCCTCTGGGATCGGCTCCACCCACAGCGTGGCCAAAGGGAAGATGTGATGGGTGGAGAACTGGGGGAGAAAAAATGATGAAGGGAGGATAACAAGATAAAATGGAAAAGAGAGACAAGAAGAGAAGGCATCAAAGAGAATATAAGCACTGACGGTGAATGAGAGAGACAGCGACATGAGCCCAACCACTACGAATGAGCACATCAGGTGATCGACAGACTTCACCAACGACTGGGACGCTTAAAGGAGAACAAGCAAACTGGGAACGACAACATCATAAAGTCCAAATTTTTATATCTGTAAACCACTGCTTGCTTTAGACACCATTATTTATTACCTTTTGCTTATTGTTATTGTCTGTTTTTAGTGACCTGCGCTACAGTAACTCTGTTTCAGACTGTACTGGTAACATCAGGCATCATAATCCCACTTTTTATGAGAATACGATGATTATAAGGCTGAAATTCTACTTCTGGATCCACTGTTTTGAGAATAACAGCAGAGAGAGTTTATTCTTTTTAAAGAATAATTGTAAAAATTAACTATTTGTATTTCAGGCTCATAAACAAGTATAAAATAGACAATATTAATATTAACTTCCATAAAAACATGTTTAAGGTTAAAACAGAAACCCAAGATTAAACATCAGACTAAAGCAGTTGTTCTCATGTCTTTAAAGAGAAAGTTAATCCTTTTTTTTGGCTTCTCATTCATTAGGATGCTTGGGTCTTCTGCTTTCAGACACTACTTTGTCTGTCCTGCTAACAGCTGCTGCTGAAGGCGTTTAAATGGTCAAACTTGTTTGTGCATTTCTGGCTTTTTAAACACTGACAAGACAAGGATGATTCAAGGGAGGCGCCAGTCAGGGAGCGCGGAGATGCACACAACAATCACATTAGAGATGATGAAGAGGAATGAAGAAGAATATTAAACAGAACAAAAAAGGAAAACAAGCAAGGAGAGGGGAAAGGAAACTGCTTTGGAGAAGTGAACCAGGAACTGTTGGTATTTTAACACTTTAAATGGAAACAGATTTGTGCTTTCAGCCAACAGCAGAAACCAAGCCTTTACCGGGAAAGGAGAACTTAACATGAAAAATTTTAGACTCCAATGAGGAAGACAAACAGAAGTGTGTCAGAGCAGATTTAAAAGAGCTTTGTTTACTGTCCGTTCATCTTTCCAAGCAGAATCCCAAAGGTGGGGAGCAGGCGAAGGGCAGAGGAGGGGATGGAGGCTGGGCATCAGTGGACATATTCACGTAGTTTAGGTAGTGATGCACCCACAGGTTCTGATATTGTCTCAACGAGTGCGAAACACGAGGCAAACCGCTGTAAACACGTGTGCGTTTCCAAAAGTTTTTAAAATATTTTAGTGCAAAATTTCCTCCTTTGTCTTTCCGTGTAAATGTTTGTAAGCAGAGAGAACATAGCTGCCTTCCACTGAGCTCATGCAACCCACTTTATCGCAAAAAAAAAAGAAAGAAAAGAAATGATTTGCAAATCTCATAAACCCATTCACATTATTACTCACATTAGAATATAGAAAATATATCAAATGTGTGAACTAATTTGAAGTCATTTGACTGTTTCATGAAAAATATTCGCTCATTTTGAGTTTGATGGCAGCAACAAGTCTCAAGAAAGGTGGGACGGAAACAAAAGGCTGGAAAAGTAAGTGGTACTTACCCACAGAAAAAAAAAAAAAAAAAAAAAAAAGCTGGAGGAACATTTAGCTTTTCAATTAGGTTAATTGGCAGACTGAGTAGGAAGAGAGCATCTTAGAAAGACAGCACCCTCAGAAGTTAAAGTGGGGAGAGTTTCACCAATGTGCGAAAAAACGTTTGTCTGAATTGTGAAATAATTTCAGAACAATGTAAAATTGCAGATACTGTGACCGTCTCACATCTACAGTAAAGAAAATCATCAGGATATTCAGAGAATCTGGAAATTCTGGAGAAATCTCTGTGCGCAATGAACAGGGCAAAAAAAAAAAAAAAAAAAAAAAAAAAATCACTATTATCTAAATTATTCAGTCTGATTTCAAACGGTTGTAAAGTGTTGGAACTTATTCGTACGCTTAAAAAAATATTTTATAACTATTGGTATAATCATTTTATATATAATCAGTATAATTATTTCTTTGTTTCCTGTAAAAACCTAACTTATTACCCCCTATCCTAGCGTACCTTTAAGTGTTTGTAGGTAAATATCATTAAATTGTAATTTCAAGTAAAATACAGGAAAATATCTTTTAATTACAGTTGAATTAAACCCTCAGTTGCAGGTCGTTTACAAAGTATTACCGATATTTGTTGTAGCACAGGTGCATCACTAGCATAAACTCATTCAGATATTTGGGGGGTGGGGTCCACCTTGGTAAGTGTGTCCAACAGGACCATATGTTATCACACAGGGTCCCCCTGCGAGAAAACCAAGACACACACCCACACACACACACACACACACACACACACACACAGACACACACACACACAACAAGGAGGAGGAGGTGGGAGATAGGGTGAGTTGGGGTCGCTATGCTGAGTTTTGCTGCTGGCCGCATACTTACAAGATTTTTACAAGGCGCCACGCCCTGACAGCACGGAGGCAAGCACACACAAACGCTTGAAACACACCAGGTTACAGTGTCTGAAATATGATGGCTTCATAAAGGTGAAAGAGGCGAAGAAGTGACGGGAGCGTTCAGTGTGAGCGCGTGTGTCCGTGTGGGTCTAACCTGTGCGTGGACCAAAACATCGTTGAACAGGATGAACCAGTTGACGGAGAACCTGCCGGCATTCTGTAGGGTCAGACTTTTGTTGCTGCTCTCGCAGATCAGCCGCCGGTAAGGCTTCCGCAGAGAGTCCTGAAGACACACAAGGATGCCAATTGGCATTATGGGGCGTCACATGACACCTTGGGACTGAACGTGGAAGGCTTAGTGGGAGCAATGATACAGAAGATGAGGACAGAGAGTTTACCGTCATTTTTCCAGGAAAGATCTTCCAGAAGTGAACGGTGTAGTCGGCCTCTTTCTTTTTTCGCTTCAGTTGCAGGACTGAAGCTTCAAACTTAGAGCAGCTGTCCTGAAGCTTCTGGTACTCAGTGGAACACTAAAAAAAAAAAAAAAAAAAAAAAGTTAATTTAGGCCAAAAATCTGAAACCTATAAAGATAAGGATTATATCTTTCAATATCACAAAAACATCTTTATATATTTTGCAAGTATACAAATAATTTCCTGTATGCCAGTATTTATTAAGGAGGAAAGTGAAGGCTGTGTAAACACCAAACACTTGTTAGAAATATCCAAGTTACTATAAAATAAGGAGATTAAACTGTGTAGAAATGACAACACAAGATGAAACATTATCTTAGTAAAAAGAGAAAATAACAGAATACAAACTTTGAGGTCACATGCGCTGCTGCTCGTGTTTCTTCCACCTACCACTTCGAAGCAGGTGGCCAGTTTGAGCAGCAGCCGGCTGTATTCGTGAAGGTGGCGTGAAGGGAGGTAGAAGAGCACCACCAGGAGGTCGGCCGTGGTGAGGTTCTCCTCGCTGCACTCTGACAGCTTCTGGAGCAGCTCCGGACTTTTCCCAAACAAGTCTCTACGAGAAAATCACCACCAATTCATCATAAAGGATTCACCTTTTTGTTTTTCTTTTTTAAACATGTGGAGTTAATGGCAGAAATAGTTTGTGTGCACTCACACGGATGGTTTGGTCAGAGCCTGGAAGCCTCCCATCACCTGGAAGTTTCCGACGGCGCTGCAGTAACTTCATACGTAAACACAAAAATTAAAAGTGTTAAAGGATTTAAACTCTTAGCAAGTTGTGTTTTGTTTCTGGACACGTACTCATGGTAACAGTCGAGGAAAATACTGGTGTGCTCCAGGATGAGAAGGCTTTTGACCTCACGACCACGCCGCAGGTTGGCAGTGAGGCTGGTGGCGTGCTGCCCAGTCAGGTGACACAGCCGGCCAAACCTGCTCGCCAGCGTCTGCAGGAGGCCGAAGATGACCTGCCCGAGGGCCGAGCTCAGAGACTCTGGAGAAGGATGGGAAGGGAAAAGAAGAAAATCAGGGTTGCTGAAAACTTTTTTAAACTTTGGGAAAACCTTTGTCTTCCTGATGTGTCCTTCTTACCCAGCTCCAGCAGGGGGCGTAAGATCTGAGACTTGACATTACACAGCTTGCAGTAAAACCTCCTCTCAGCTGACGCGAGCTCGTGGAGGCTGGCGATGAAGCCCATCACATTCCTGTCAGAGAGCGCCACGCACCGCCGCCCACCCGCGAACACACTGCTCACATAACCAAGCTGGGAAAAACACAAGAAACACACATTCACACTCGTACCGACACACAACCTGAAGCTAAGTGCTGAGCTAAAAGCAAGAAACTGTAGCATTAAACCACGTACATTCATGCAGAAGGGCAGCAAAACAGGCTGCTGGGTGTAGCCCCCCGCCTGCTCCTCCTCTTCCTCCTCTCCTCCTCCCTGCTGATGGAGCGCCTTCTCATTACCCCCCTCCTCCTCACCCTCCTTCACCTGCTGCCCGCTGTAGTAAATGATGGGCTGGATGCAGTCTCCATCTGCGAGCAGCAGGGTGTGCCTCTCTCCCGCGCTCACGTCCCACACTCGGATCCCCTCTGACAGCTGGATGAGGAAAGCAGATGTTGAAAAACACCAACTTACACGATTGATGTGCATGAACGGGAAAAAAGTGATGGTCTCCTGACCTTGGCGAGGCGGGGGACGGTGCTCGGTGACTCCATGTGTCCCAGCTGACCGGAGCTGTTACTGCCCCATGAAAACACCTGGAAGGTATAAAGTACACACACACACGCAGTCTCTGAATGAAAACACTAAATATTTTCATGATGCTTTTCTTTATTTCCTGTCATATCTATATACTTTTCGATTAGTAGTAATGGCGTTGATATAGGAAGACACCAAAACCGACAGGGTTAATGTCGCTGCTCTGTGGCAACAGCAGGTTTATTTTCATGCTTATTTCTGGATCCTGATTGGTCACTGTGGCGTCAGGGTTATGGATATACATCCACCTCTTAGTTTTGGATGATCATGACATTGCTGATCTGTGCTTTTGTGCTTTTAATGTCAAAACAAACGATGAAAAAACAAAACAAACAAACAAAAAAAAAAAAATCCCTGTTGATGTAGAACTGCTCATCCTTTTAAAATATAGTTTCTACTTTTCTACTTGGATTCAATGACCAACCTGAGACTGAGCCGTCAGCGCGAGGGAATGGTGAGCGCCGGCCGCCACCCGCACCACCTCCTTGTTGTTCAGACTCTTGATGCAGAGCGGCTGCAGTCTGCAAAGACACAACACACTGCTGGTTTATATCAGAGTTAATGACATGCTATGTAAACACAGACGTGAGTTCATTGTCAAGACAACAGCAAAAAAAAAATAAAAATCCAGCCTAAAAACTTGTATCAGAGGACAACTGATATTTTTAAGACCGATACCTGGTGATCAAACAACTGGATACATCAGCTGATATTTTCGGTTAAACAAATTTCCCTAACATTTGTTAGGTGTAGATATAAGTTTTTATTATCATAATTTGAAAACGCAGTTTAAAAACAATTTTTCTTTTCATTGTCACAAGTCCTGGATTACTCATTTGGCACGACTGCTCAGATCAGCTGCTTGTTGTTTGTGGTGTTCAAACCACGTGTTGCAAAATTTCCTCTGAAGAGCAAACTATGCAACATCAAACCCTCTTCTTCATTTACCTTTTTAAATTTTCATTTATCGGATGTTAAACGGACGATACTGACATATCGGCGAATAGGTAATATTGGCCGATATATTGGTCAGGCTCTAATCTGTACTCATTATGTGTGCTTAACTGAAGGCTAGTCATCGATGACCTTGAACATTTGCCTTTATGGTGCAGACATCCTGTTATAAACTGTGACAGGTGTGTCCTACCTGGCCAGGTTGTCTCCGTGTCCCAGCTGCCCGTGCTCGCCATGGCCCCAGCTCCACACCTCTGTCTGCAGGGTGGGCAGCACCTGATGGTCCTCGGGGACGGCCCCTCCCAGAGGGGTGAGGGCGACAGCTCGCATTTTGGGACGACCGGCTTTCCTTAGCAGTCGCGGTGACACTGCAGAAGTCAAAGACAGAGGTCTGTCCACTGCACAGACATTTAAACAGCTTCAGGATTTTCCTCTGTTATTTTCAGTCCTTAATATTCTAATTACCAGCTTCCGGCTGAATGAAAAAGTTCAAGCTGAATTTTTAACGAGATAATAAAATGATGAGAATCAGTTTAGGGTGTAAAGTTCAGCCAAACAAACAGGAGTTTAAAAAGAAAGGCAAGCCTGCACAGAGACACATCAGCCACTAAACACATGACAAACACCCAAATGTATGGAAGCCCTGAGCTCCAAAAATTCAGACGGTCAACTTTCAAAGTCAAAAGTTTTTCCTGTCCCGAGTAAAAAGGTTATTGTAGGTTACTTGTTGTATGTGTGAGGCAGGAAGTGCATCACTCCCCTGGTTTAAAGTATCTTAAGAAGGTTCCAAGTAGTACATTAGCAACATGTGCAGCATTTTAGCTGTTAGGTGCAACTAACTGGAGTTTCCCAGCATGCTCTGGCACATGAAAGGCTACTAGGACAAAACTGGAAAGAACACAAGCCTTTACCACAAGTATCAGTCATGTAAATGTGAGCAGGGTGAGATGGTGGTCAGAGTGTTGTGTAACTTAAACTGAACAAAAACAAAGAACATGCAGATGTACAGGAAGTCCGGAAGAAGGCCGTGTCCTTTGCGATCTCCAGACCAGGTGATCCAAATCAGCTGGTTGCTGAGCTGTTAGCCACAGTACACATTAGTGTTACCGTGCCAATTGTGGAACAAAGCAGCTAGTCAGCTTAGCCTTTGGTCGAAACAGGATCAATTTTCAGGATATCCAGACAGCAGATAACTGATATCCAGCACCAGCCACTCTTTATGAATGCAAATTCATTAAATATTATTATCAGTTGATAGTCGATGGTTTCAACAATGGATATGGACCCACGCCATCCCTCCTTCGAGGCTGCAGATAGGCTGTTTACCTCCATGCGTCCCATGCAAAACCTTCTCCACTCCGGTCTTTCAAGTTTTCATTTAAATACTTGCTACTAGCACCAAGATCTGGACCCACATCTATGTCTTCCTCATTTTAATCTTCTTCCCTTTACGGATCGCCACAGTGACCGCCTACATCTGGCTTCATTTCTAACATCCACCTCTGTCACACCAACCCTCTGCATGTCTTCCTTCCCTAAATCTGCAAATAGTCTCTGAGGTCTTCCTCTTTTTCTCAGGTCCAAACCATCTCAGCCTTGTCTCCAACTTTGTCTCTAAACCGCTGAACCTGAGCTGTCCCTATGATGTACTCCTTGCTAATCCCGTCCATCCTGTTGACTCCCAGGGAAAATCTGAACACCTTTAACCTCATGTCTTTTTGTTAGTGACACCGTCTCCAAACCTACACCATACCAGGTCTCGCTACCATCTCATAAACCTTCTCTTTCAGTCTCGCCACTATCCTTCTGTCACAAATCAATCCTGACACTCATCTCTACCTGCTCCACCCTGCTTGCACTCTAATTCACCACTCTTTCTCAAAGGCCTAACGATAATCACCTACACCCTCCGAACTCTTGATTTGGCTGTTAGCACGTGTATAAAGTGTCTGTGTGAACTCGTCTGGCAGTTTTTAGGGTTTCCTCATCAAACCTTATCTATCAGGTCTTTAAAAACTGACAGTCATAAGATGTCAGCTTATGACCCAATGATGAAATCTACAGGCAACCGTGTCAGGCTCCCTCTGTGAGGAAAGAAAGATATGATGACAGACAGGCAGAGGGAAAGTCCATCCATCTAATTCCCGCTCGGGGTCACTCAGAAGCAAAGGGCTTTCCCATAATGCACCAAACACCTTTCTCTCTAAATCACACCTAAAACCTTCATTCTGCTCTATTAAATCTCCTAAATCCTTTTGTTCTTGCTGCCATTTTCTAAAGCACGCTGCCAGGGGGAGGTGATAATTTCAGCAGCATTTTGCTTGCTTTTAGAACTAAAATATATTTTTCCCCAATGAAAACGTTGATGGCTATGTGAGTGAGTGTGAGAGGGAGAGAGAGAGAGAGAGATTTGGTGTGTTATTCATTTGTTTGGATACATCTGTTAATAATTAATAAGTGGCGTAGTGACCTTTGACCCTTATACAAGTCACACACATTAAACAGATGACTTGACTTTCTTGTCATTTTTTAAAGTGCTCTTGAGCAACAGTTCTCCAGGCTTTCTAAAGGTCCTTCAAAGGTTTTCTTTTGCTGCTTTTTCACTCATTTTCATTCCAGTCCTTGTACCTGACCATTTTCAGAGGAATGTTTTTTGTTTATTCAGCCACTTAACACTGACCTATGAATCATTCAAGTATAAAGAAGGCTCCTAAGTCAAGGGGTGAACCAGTGCTGCAGCTACACATAACAGACAACTCAAGATCCAACTTTAAATTTTTATCTTTAGGCACTTTGTTACTGTATGTTGCCATTTCTTTAATTAAACCTATGAAAAATCTGAAAGATAACACTGATAGATAGTCTGATAGAAAACAGTATTTTTGCACAAAGAAGGTGATTCCTAAAAATCCTAGCATGCTGTGAAGTGGGGGTCTAATAACTATCTACAGTGAATTAAAACAACATGAAAGTCATGTTGTTAGGAAACATTAGGAAAAATTCCATTAAAGACACAGGACCTGACAGATGCATCTGGACCTTCAGTTGATCCATCTACTGTTCACTAAAGCTTCAACAGAAATGGTCTCAGTACAAGGGTGGCTGTCAAGATGCCAACCTTAAGGAAGGAAAACAGGGAGAAAACGCGGAGGTACGAAAATTACATAAGAACCATCAGTCTGATGGAGAGATGATTCCACACTGGAAATTGTACGCAGGAGGTTAGGAGAGATATAACAATGAGCGTCTACAGCCATCTGTGAAACACTGTGAAGGCTCTGTTAGGTTTGAGCTGCATTTCAGCCAGTGGTGTTGGGGATCTTGTCAAAAGTGGTGAAATTATCAACACAGGAAAGTACCATCAGACTTTGATCCACAATGCAATACAATCCAAAAAGCATCTGATTGGTAACAGCTTCATTTTTCAGCATGACAATGATCCCAAACACACTGTTAATGTAGTAAAATCATACCTGGATAGAAAAACACACAGTGGAACTCTATCAGTCTTGGATCGGCCTCCCCAGGGCCCAGACCTCAACATTATTGAAGCAGTGTGGGATCATGTTGACAGAGAACAGAACAAAAGGCAGAAACATCCAAAGAAGAGCTTTGAATGTCCTTCAAGAAGCCTGGAGAACTATTCCTGAAGACTACTTAAAGAAATGCCAAGAAAGCTGCCTAAGAGAGTTCAGACTGTGCTGAAGACTAGAAATGAGCACACCAAATATTTTAAGCTTTTAGAATTGTACAAACTTTTTTGCTTTCAAAGCAATTAAAAAGAAATCTTCCAGAATACCATCTGCGACACGTTCATAATACTGGTAAGTGCATTTGCATATACACAAGAATACTCCTAAAAACCTTGAACAAAACAAGTCATCTGTATCTTTACAATCAATCAGGCCTGGTTATTGTAAAAATTGTAAAAAACAAAACGTGCACTTCACTGCCAATCAGAGATGGACTGGCTGGAGGTGACACTGTGCTGAATATGACAGAAACATCACATGGGCACGAAGCATGCCACAACACTGAGCTCACAAGTTCAATAATGAAGCCTGAAGCGTGCACGGACTGCCATCGACCTGCACGAGCGCAAGGCGTACTTACGCAACAGGCCATAGGAGGAGGATAAGAGGTGAACAGCGTATCTACCCTGTGAGAGCAGCCCTGGCAGTGATAGGCGGCGCCGCAGACCCTCTGCCTCCTCTTCACGGATGTCCCCTGTGCTGGAGCTCTTCTTCCCCTGCATAGAGTCCTCCTGGCGGACACGCTCAGCAGAGTTATCGACCACTCCAGGGGATCCTCCTGACCGCGAGGCCCCTGAGGGGAGGTAGAAGTTCATCATCTTTTTCAGGGACAGGGCCTCGTAGGTGGAGGCCACCCGCTCGCCCACTGCAGAGGCGCAGGAGGCAACCAGGTTGTTGAGTGCCGAGGTGGGCGTGGAGGAGATCAGTCCTCCAGGTGAGGGCTGGAAGAGAAGTGAAACATGGTCACAAGTTTAAAGGAGTTTGAGTGGAAGACGGGAAGTTGTAGCTTTTTGTGACTTTTCAAATAAATTTTTGAGTGAAAGCCGTCATTAGATTTTAAAGAGTGGTGGTCTCCCATCCTGATGCTTTTGTTCTGGCAAAAAAACGGCTTCACACTACACTGGCAGTATTTTAGAATCAATAAACAAATACTGTCAAAAATCACGCAGTTATCGTAGCCACAAGCTGAATAAAACAACAAGCCTAATGGTCAGATTTTGAACTTTGCAGTTATCCTTGAACATATCGTGTGTGATGCACTGTTTCTTATTTTAACCAGAATCCATACAAAACAAAACCACGATGTGGTGATGAGCGGTGCGTCTGTCTTTTCCCCACACACCTGAAAGTTTCTTCTATGTTTTCTGGAAGCTCGTTTCTGTCACTGATTTATCATCTCAAAATTTTTATTTTAGTCAACAGGAAGTGGAAACAAGCTTCCATCATGTTTTATACAGTATACAGGTGAAACTGACTATGGCTGCACAAAAAAACTATTTGTACGCATTGGTGTCAACACCTGTGGGCAACTACACTTTTTACACAAACTCATTAATCACACAAATGCCACTTTTGCTGTTTTCTTTTCTTTTTTTCTAATGACCACATAATTCTAAAACTTCACAAAGGCCATTCCTCAGTTATTTCTACTTCTAAAAGCAGTTGCTCCGGACTTCAAATTACAGCAGATAAGCAAATATTTAACAAGAAACATCCAGAAACAGTTTGAGAAGTTTAAGATTAAGTTGTCAACATGGCCCCATGACCTGCTGGAGTCTGCTCCTAAACCATAGCTGTTGCTTCCTATATTGGAACAGATGAAGTCTGAAGTGAAACTGTGGCAGCAACTTTCCTGTGTTCCAGTGTAACAGGGTCATAAATCACATTGTTATAATTACACAGAATGTGTTCTAAACCCCCAAACCGTTCCTTTTATACCCGACTTTTAGGACCTCCAAGCCAGTAGTTACGTTCATTATCAGTTAGAGCCCCTCCTCATTCTCTTCTTCTTCTTCTTTGGTGCAACACTATAAATACAGTGTACCCCTTTTGCCTCTCCCCTTTTCTACACTTCCCCTGTGGGAGAGGTTGGTGTAATTTCTTTCCCAACACTGTAAAACGCTCATATAATGCATATTTATCCACCCGGATGTTTCTGATTGCAGTCTTAGTTCAATTATTGTCATTATTATGCCTGTTTTTTTGTTAGATGTTATAAGTGTGTAGTATGTGTATATCATAAATGTGTTTTAGGCGCCATAAATGCTAGCATGAATATATACTTCTTGCTAGCTTGGAAGTTGTGGTGGGTTGAGCTAACCCTCTTCCCCACTGTTTGTATTTGGTCGTAGGAGCTGGAGTGGGCAAGCTATTTACTTGGAGGTCTTTCTTTCTTTTACCTTTTTTTTTTTTTTTTTTTTTTAAAAAATCACACAACGCAGAATCACACCGGTTACACCAGCAGGAAGTTCCTCCACTGATGTTTCAGACCCACCCGTTTGCTGACTTGTAGCTTAAACTCGTCTGCTCCAAGTTTACAAAAGGGGGAGGTAAACCACAAGCTGAAGTCACTCCAGCAATCATGGCGTCTGATTTTTCAAGTACTATTGCATTAAAGGATAACAGCAGTGACCAAGCCTGCTCAGTTATTTTGGTCGAAATAGATCTCATGATTATCTAACAAGACATTTCAAAATCTACTTCAAATAGATTTAAGTAGCAGATTTAGGGAATTTAAAAAAACCCAAATACTCGTTTTTTTCTCTCTACTGTCACGCTGCTCACCAGCAGAGCGTTCAGCCCTCCGCTCGCCTTTGTGTCCGTCTGCGTGTTGTCGGACAGCTTCTTCAGGTAGTCCTTCACGGCTTGCTCGTCTGGATACGGTGAGCTCTTGGCCCCGGCAACAGCATCACTCTCACCTCCAGATAGAGCCGAGGTGTCTGAGTCTGAGGCCTGGAGCACCCCATTAACCAAAGATGCTTTCCCTTCCTCAGAGGCCTGAGGTTGGGAGGGGTCAGAGGTGGGGTCAGCATCTGTAGTCGCTGCCAGGGACTCTGACTTTGAGGTGTAGGAAGGGAGGACAGGCTCTGATGGGGATGTTTTGAGACCTGTGGTGGGAGTGGGAGCCTCCAGCTTGCCGTCATCCTCGGTCAGCTCCACGCCAAGCGGGCAGTAGTGGCTGTCAGAGATGATGACGTGGTCCTCTTTGTCTGTCATGGTGTAGAGCAGTTCGTTACACCTCCCACATTTGTCCACATGAGGCCGGTGGCCATCGTAAGACCCCAGGCAGCGCACCAGAGCGAGGCTGTGAGATGCCCCGCAGGCCACCTGTAAAACATACCGACCCGCCAGGTGCTCCACCTTCTGAGGCTTCCACACAGGGAAGACGGCGGCGTTGAGGCCCAGCTGGCAACCGCTGCCCCACGCCCACACCTCACGCTGCACCGACAGAGCCAGGGTGTGCTTCTCCCCACAAGCCAGCTCCAGCACTGGCGCCATCTGCGGGGGGACAGTGACAGTGTCCAAGTCCTGCAGCGCGACGGGAGTCGGGTTGGGAACAGTGCTGAGGCCCGACAAGCCACACTGTCCCGCACTGTTCTCCCCCCACATGTGGATGCCGCCATCCTCCGTCACTGCCCCGCTGTGAAAGCTTCCGGCTGCCACTGTGACCACCCGCTGCCCACTGAGCGCGCTCTCCAGGGTCGGTTTGGTTGGCTCTGGCACTTGACTCTGCTTCCACGGCAACTCGCCGAAGCTGTACACCTGTCCCCCTGCACAGATGTAACAACAGACAAGCAGTGTGGGTTAACTTTGATTTATCCAAAAAAATCAGAATAAAGAATTAGAAATCACAACATAAAAGCATGACTTCTGATCAATACAAACAGTAAAGACAGAATTAATTCATGAAGATGTGCTTAAGTATCGACTATGACTCTGTGACAAGTCATAAACATGTCCCTCCAAAAGAAAAGAAGTTTCACCTTCCACCAGGAGAACGCCATGCTGCGAACCCAGAGCAACCTGGAGGACCGGCCGGGGGAGGAGCAGCCTCTCTGGGGTGACGCTGTAAGAGTAGCCCTTCCAAGAGTGGAGCAGTCCTCGCTCGCCGCCGCTGCCATCGTCCCCAGAGCTAGGGGAGAGAAATCGTAGAAATTAGCAAGAGTGAATTAGGAAGGAAGTCTAAGGATCTTTCCCTAAGAGATGTAGGGAACTGGGTACTGTATTTTGTATTTAGAACCTCATCTAACAAAACTGAGGAAAAACACGACAGAAAATTAGAATCAGAGGTGCGTGGGTGGCTGATAAAGCAGAGCAGACGCAGACAAATTGCCTCAGTAGGCGTTTGATCCCCACGCCCCTCATTTCTCTGAACAACAGATGTTTTGTCAGTGAAAGCAGAAGTGAGCACAACAACTCCATCCTTAGGCGATGTCACATGGTGATCACAGGCAGCCAGCTGAGTGGCATAATCCTGCAGAGAACTAGGAGGATGAGGGGGATGACTCTGGGTAGACCTACCTCTTACTCTGGGTTTCCATCAGTGGGGTTGATACTCCTCTATCAGCATATCAGATTTAGGACTCCTCCTATTCCTCCTCCTCCTGCTGCCGCCGCTGCTGCTGCTAATTACGGTTCTGAAAGCAAAAGTACAAACAGTCAAACATTATCAGTCCACCTCGCAGCCACAGTAACTGAACTATGGGGGAATATCCAGAAGGAAACCCCTGAAACTCAAGCCAACAGACTGGGATGTCACAATAAAAGTGACAAGGGCACATTTTTATGTATTGAACCCCTTAAAACTCCTCAGGCATCTGTTATTAGCCGCTGGTAGATAACATTAGCTGATTAGCCACAGAGCTAGTTGAAACCACAGGTGTCGCTGCGCTGTTTTCTGGATTTTAAAAATACCTTTTTTAAAGATAAATTTCCTCACCAGCCGGCCGTCTGCGCTGCTCCTCGAGGTGTTCACCTAAAGAGGCCGCTGACACACGCGGTAGTTAGCGCGTTTAGACCTGTCTGCTGTTCATTTCTCTAATGTTGACACGCTGAAGATCGTCCAACTGTCAGGAGGTCCCACTCCTCCGCGGGAGCGAGCCGCAACGAAGAGAGCGCGCCTTAAAGGGACAGCACACATATTTTTATAGGACGTGTTGCTGGTATCACAAGTTGGGAGATTTCAACAGATTCGTATTATCTGCCATATTAGCAGGGTTTCATAGGCGGGAAAGTGTCAGGGCATCAGTAGAAAGTTCACAGATTAAAATACAACATATTGGACGAACATAGTCAGGCAGACATGTATATTATAGACAAAAAACTAACAGTAAATACAGCACTGTGCAAAAATGAGCCACTTCTCACATCAGTGTATTTTTCTAGGAAAATTTTTCTAGGATCCAAAGATCTTCTTTGGATGTTTCTGCCTTTTGTTCTGTTCTCTGTCAAGATGATCCCACACATTATGCTTCAATAATGTTGAAGTCCGGGCTCTGGGGAGGCCAATCCATGACTGATGATTGACAGTGTGTTTTTCTATCCAGGTATACTTTTACTGCATTGGCAGTGTGTTTGGGACCAGTGTCATGGTTTTTCCAATCAGATGCTTAAAAGATCTGAAGAAAGCCTGGAGAACTATTGCTCAAGAGCACAAATTGTGGACTTTAATCCTGGACCGCCAGGGCTTCTGCATCTTATCCACCGGAGCACTGGATCCTCATGGTTCCTTGTGCAGGTTATCCACAACTTGACTCCAGAGTGAGGTAAAGCAATGTTTTTAACTTCACAAGGGTAGTTTGAATCTAACTCAGTGTGGCCCCTTACCGAGGACCAATTGAGGAGACCAAGGGCAAAGTTACCTCTGACAACAGCACTTCTGGGATGCCTCTGGATGTGAGGTGTTTTGAGCATGCCCAAAAGCAGGAGCCCCTGGGGCAGACTGGCAGAGTGGGAACATTTTTAAAACAGCATAGAAATAGGAATATTGAGTTTTTCCTCACAAATGTAAGGTTTAAATGCCACACACAGTCCAATGGGCAAGCTTCAAAAAGAAACTACAACAGAGTGAGACCTCTTATTTGTTTCCTGCTCTCAGGCCCGGCTCAGCTGCTGCCGTTGTTGTGACAGGCTCTACGGAAACCCGGAGGGCTCAGGATAGAAAGACCGCAAAGTCTTAAAAGGGGTCAACAAATACCCTTATGCAACTCTTAATGACTTTAAAACAGTGACTGGCACTATTTCACAACAGGGCCTTTATATAAACAGGCTTTTGTTTATTTATATATAAATACTGAAACATATTTCATTTCTCATAATTTGCATTAAATAAAAATCCTGTAATATTAAAGTCTGTAGTCTGATTTATGGTATTGACTTAATTTTTCTTTGTTACTTTCATTTTATAAAACAAAAGAAAAACAGAAATATAAAAAAAAAATCTCAAAACACAAACCAATCGCCTCTGGCACCTAAAATATAAAGGGGAGGTTGAATAATAAGAAGTTTTAAATATCAAACAGCAACCATACATGTTATTTATCCTCCCAAATCAGATCCAATCTATACACATTTGAGTATCAGAAGATCAAAGTTGGAAATGTTTCCACAAACTGATAACAAATAACACTATCAATGTGTTTTATACAGATGTGTTCAAGGAAGATTTTTTTTCAGTTGGTGAAGTTTTTCATAAACTTTGAACTATGAGCTATAATTACAAAAAAATATTGTTGCCTGATATTTTGATGTATGAATAGAATAGAATAGCCTTTATTGTCATTGTACAGGGTACAACGAAATTGGAGTGCCACTCCCTTGGTGCAAAATACAATAATAAATATAAATGTAAAATATAGAAGGTACAATAAAACAATCGTAAGCACTCAAACAATAGTAAGTACGATATATATACAGGATAGCAGCATTAATATAATGACAGTATGAATAGCAGCATAATATAATGACAGTGACAGTATGATATAGCTAAGCAGGTTCAATTGTTTTTGTGTTTATTTACTACGGTGATAGCTCTGGGAAAGAAGCTATCCCTGAATCTGTTTGTCCTGGTTTTATGTGACCTGTACCGTCGGCCTGACGGTAATAGTTCAAACAGATGATTGCTGGGGTGAGAATGGTCCTTGATGATATTGCCAGCTCTGCTGAGGTACCGAAAGTTTGCAATGACCTCCAGGCTGGGCAGAGAGCAGCCAGTGATCTTCTGGGCTGTGTTAATGACCCTCTGCAGTACTTTCCTGTCTGCAGCTGAGCACCCTGCATACCATGTTGTTATGCCGTACGTTAGGATGCTCTCTATGGTGGCTCTGTAGAATGTCACCAGCAGCCTCTCCTCCAGGTTGTTCCTCCTGAGCACTCTCAGAAAGTGGAGACGCTGCTGGGCCTTTTTTACCACCGCCGTATTTGCAGTCCAGGAGAGATCATCAGAGATCTGCACGCCCAGAAACCTCATGGAGTGTACCCTCTCCACACGGTTCCCGTGAATGTAAAGTGGGGCCGGGTCTGCTCTGCCCTTCCTGAAGTCGAAGATAAGTTCTTTAGTTTTCGTGGTGTTCAGTTGGAGGTTATTAACTGAACACCACTCAGTCAGTCTGTTGACCTCATCTCTGTAGTCCGACTCATCCCCCCTTGAGGATGAGTATGTTTTGGTTTGTTTGGTTTTCAGTATTTAAATGTGTCACTTGAAGAGAATAAGCAAGATAAAAGATTAATGTAGCTTCTGGGTCGTAAAAGTGAAGCCAATGTGGAAGTGCCTTAAACTGTTATTCATACTCATGTCCAGCAAGAGGGCAAATCCTGTGGTTGCAGAAAGACTTGTGGTTGTTTGAAAGCTACATTTACTGCATAATTTATGATGTACACCTTTCTAGTACTGGTTTGGACCCTTTTTGCCTCGTGAGCTGTCTCATTTCTTAATGGCACAGATTCAAAAAAGTTGCTGGAAACATCTCTCGTTGATTTTTGTTCCATGTTGACATGGCAGCATCACACAATTGCTGCAGATTTGTTGGCTGCACACCCACGATGAGAATCTCCTGTTCCACCATATCCCAAAGGTGAGGACCTTTGGGATATGGTGTTGGATTGAGATCTAACAGTGATCATGTGAATGTTGCAGCAGAAATTAAAATTCATCAGTTTAGACAACGTTTTTCAAATCTTCAAATTTTGGTGAGTTGGTGTAAACTGTAGCCTCAGTTTTGCTATTTTTAACTGACAGAAGTGGGAACTGGTGTGGTCTTCTGCCGCTGTTGAGATGCTCTTCTGTATACCTTTGGTTGAGTGGGATTTTTTGTGTTACTGTTGGCTTCGAATCAGCTTGAAGCAGTCTGGCCATTCTCCTTCGACCTCAGCAAGACATTTTTCCTGGGTGAACTGTTGCTCACTGGATATTTTCTCTTTTTCAGTCCATTCTCTGTAAACTCTAAAGGTTGCGTGGGGAAAATCAGCAGAAAATCAGCAGTTTCTAAAACAGTCCGACCAACAACAATGCCAAATTCAAAGTTACTTAAATCAACTTTCAATCCCATTTGGATGCTTAGCTGCCATGTGATTGGCTGATTAGATAATTGCGTTAAGAGCAGTTGAACAGGTGAGGTGTACCTAATAAAGTGGCCGATGAATGTGTGGGAAAACAGCCATCAGCTCATTCATTCTGTGACCTCAGCAAACGTTTTCTTGCTGACTTTACTTGCTCAGTCGCTAGTTTCAAATCTCACTGAATAAATCATGAAGCTCATTTTGTAAGTTACGATCATTATTAGATTATCCTGGCTGTAGCGTCCTCAGTTCCACTCATCACATCCAGATTCAAAATACACTCAGCTCGAGGTTTCATAACAGGAATTCACTAACCAGAGAGTGACATCACAGTGGTTAGGTCCATCTTTGACACTGTTGAGGGCTAAAAGGCAGGTCAAACTGTTTCTTATTTTTAGTTTTTGTTGGGAGCAAAGTTCAACTCCTTGTTATTATTATGTTATAAATGTACACGTTGGCATTTCTAGTGTGGCCTGGTGTCAACACACAAACTTCTGGACTACCTAGAAATGAAATGACTTCTGAGGCCTTTGGATGTAGCAGCTCCAGAGATGCTCATTCATCTGTCACCCCTCTGCAGTCAGCACAGTCATACTTAAGATTTAAAGTCCTCCAGCTCTCCAGTTCACTTCTCTCCTTCCCCTGGTGTCGTTTCCACTCACCGAGTAAGGTGGCACTAAAATCAGCACTTTAATCTGCTGATTCAGGCACTTTGCATGTCTGACTTCCAACCTCAGACATCACTTCATACAAAATAGAGAAATAGAGTCAAGGGATGCTATCGTGCACCGCCTGATTGAAGTTGAGAGACTATTGACCTTGATGGAGTGTGTGTGTGTGTGTGTGTGTGTGTGTGTGTGTGTGTGTGTGTGTGTGTGTGTGTGTGTGTGTGTGTGTTTGGCCTCAGCAGACACTTATAATCTAACTCTGATCTTGGGAAAAGTGCTTACTTTCTGACCTCTTTCCCTTAAAGGGAATATTAACAGGAGCTTTATGAAGAGGATTCAACTTGGATTTAATACCATCAAGGAGCTAAAAAAGGAGCAATTTTTATAGGTTGTCATATCTATAGTACTTTTCTAAGCTCCACAACACAGGTTCTTTGATTTTTCAGCCTACCAGTACGTGACCAAATTGCAGTATTGTTTGATCTGATTATACTGTTGGCAAACTGGTTTACTTAAGAAAACTACAAAATCGGGGCCAGTATAAAAATTAGCCAGACATTTGTTCATGTCCTCTTTAATGTTCTCTTTTTTGCACAAGTCGAGGAGCATTTCAGGACACATTTCACTGTGTGTTGTACTCATATAACTATACATGTGACAAACAAAGAATCTTGAATCTTGAATCTTGAATCCTGCTCTACTACATACAGTCTTACCTCACTGTGTCCATTCTTGAAACATCCCTCTGACATTAATGTGAAGATAATAAGTGAGTGAACTGTTTAAAAGACAGCATATAATCCTACAAAATACAGTCCTAATCAAAAGTTTAAGACCACTTGAAAAATGGCAAAATGGTTGGATCTTAAAAAGGTTCCAAGTAGAGCTTAAACATCAACAAAACGAAATGGTAGTGAGACAAAACAATTGTTTTGAGCATGCAATTTATTGCAAACAACGCTTAAACTGAAACAGGCTGTTTTACAGCTGATCAATAGGACCACATGCCTTTAAAAGGCCAAATCTGTGCAAAAATGTGGATTCAATGTCATTTTCTGTCAGGTAGTCACACTGTCATGACGTTCTGATGGCAAAGTCAAAAAAGCGTTCCCTTTTTGAACATGGTCGGGTTGTTGAACTGCATAAGCAGGGTCCCTCGCAGCGTGCCATGGCTGCTGAGGTGGGATGCAGTAAGACAGTCATTTGGAATTTCTTAAATGATCCTGAGGGTTATGAACAAAAAAGTCAAGTGGAAGACCCAAAAACATTTCACCAGCACTGAGCCGGAGGATCCAATTGGCTGTCCGTCAAGACACTGGACGATCCTTGAGCCAAATTAAGGCCGTTACTGGTGCTGACTGCAGCCCCATAACCATCAGATGGCATCTGAGCCTGAAGGGCTTCAAAAACAAAAAACATCTTCAAAGGCCTCGTCTCCTTGAACGCCACAGAACTGACCGTTTGGACTGTTTGGACACAAGACACTGAAAGGTGGAAGACAGTTTTATTTTCTGATGAGAAAAATGTAACCATGATGGTCCTGATGGTTTCCAGTGTTACTGGCATGACAAGCAGATCCCACCTGTGATGTTTTTTACGCGCCATAGTAGGTGCTTTTTCCTGTAAAACAGCCTGTTTCAGTTTAAGTGTTGTTTTCAATAAATTGCATGCTCAAAAAAATGTTTTGTCTCACTCCCATTTCTTCTTGTTGCATGTTGAAGCTCTACCTGGAACCTTGTTAAGATCCAACCATGGAAAATATTGTTTTTTGCCATTTTTCAAGTGGTCTTAAACCTTTGATTGGGACTGTATCTAAACACAGCACTGTGCTGGAAAAATGCTCTCACATTTCTATATGTTACTAGAAAAATGAGAGGAAGGTATTGAGATTTATTGAAACATGAGGAAACACATGGAAATCCAGCATATAAGGTAAAAAAAACAAAACAGTTTGTATAATTCTAACAAGCCTGAAAGTCAGTATTTGCCGTGACCACCTTTATTCTTCAGCACAGTCTCTTAGACAGCTGTCTTGTAATTTCTTTAAGTCGTCTTCAGGAATAGTTCTCCAGGCTTTTTGAAGGACGTTCAAAGCTCTTCTTTGGATGTTTCTGACTTTTGCTCTGTTCTCTGTCAAATATTTTAAAAATATGAACAAATGAGAGGTAGCTTAAGAGTTTTGCACAGCATTGCATATGGTAACAGTGAGAGAATAAAATTTGTTTTTCCAACTTAAGTACTACTTAAAATGAGGGAAGTCAATGATAAGTGGATAATCAGCGCTATGTGATGTCAGTGAACAATGATATGTTTTAGCACCATGGACAGCTGCAGCATCTCTACTATTCTTTACTGCTTGAAAAACAATACCAGGCTGGAAGAAATAAAGGATCTTTTATACTAAGTATTTACATTGCATGTACATTTTTCCTACCTGGAGTTGTGTGGCATAAAATTGTGATAAAAAATAGGAAATATTTGCTTATAGCAGCTTTCATACTGAGGAAATGATGAGGAGTTGGAGAGAGCAGAGCAAATGACTGAAAGCTAGTAATTATTGAAGAAATCCTAATGCTGTGATTCCTGCAGGCTACTCTCAGACTGCAAGAAAAAGAGTGAAGATGGGGACATCCAAAACTACATGAAAAATGAGAATAACGCCCTAAAGACTTTCAAGATTTTAAATTAAAATTTCCTATGTTATTGTTACCTGGACATATATTGCTATAATCTCACTCCAAATTAACATTTAAATGGAACAAAATTTCCTTAAACATGAATATGATTTACAGATGGGGGTTTGCCTATCAGCATTACACCTTCAGCAAATTAAAAGTTTTTATTAACTTACTCATGAGATGATTAAAAAAGCCTCGCAGACTTAATATCACATTTTTAGCAGCGACTTGCTAATTAATTCAGAGGGTATGCCTCACAGTCGGAACAATTACGTAACGCAATGATGAAAGATGCAATATCTCCCGGGTTATTACATCTTTAGGTTGCAGAGGTGGGAAATAAATACCATAAATAAATGTCTTTATGTAGTATGTAAAGAAGTAGTGAAAGTGGTTAAACCTGGGCTATAGTTTTCTACTCTGTCCAACATATCCTAGAGTCTGAATCTTTTGAAGTCCAGGTAAGTAGAACTGTAACAAACACATAAGACTGGAAAATAATCTGTGGTTACTACTGTAACCCCAGTTCCACCCCCAGTGGGTGCTTCCCATACTGAGAGACTGAATGAGGTTTGAAATACAACTCCAAATCTTTATTGAGCTATTCAGTAGTCACACAATAGGTAGACAGGCAGCCTGGCAAACGGAGTGGGTAAAGCCCATGAAAAGGAAGATTCTCATCTTGGATGTGCAGCTGGCAAATCTGCAACAACTGTGTGATGCTATCATACATGTTTTTGTCCTGGCTCCCTTCCCTCACCTGTGAGGATGCAGATTGTTTCCCCTCCCTCAGCCTAGTTCTAGTGGAGACTTTGTCCTGTTAAAAGGGAGTTTTTCCTTCCCACTGTTGCCAAGTGCTTCCTCTCACAGGGTCATGTGATTTCAGAGTTTACTATGTAGTTTACTATCAAGTTTCCAGCACCTTGGTAAAGGTGCCACAAAGAATTATGGCAGTTCTTAAGGCAAACTGGGTCCAAACCAGTACTTGCACGGTATCTCTCGTTAACAAAGTTGCCCATGAGGGCATATGCTTTAGAGCCTTTTGGCAGATTTTATTATTGCTCTTGGACAGAGTTAAGCTACAGTGTTTAGTTGATTGCTAGCTTTATATTTAGCATTAGTTTAGCTAATGCTAAATGTGAGGTTACAAGGTTAAATAAATATAAATCTGTGATGACAGCACAATATAATGCTGCGGGGAAATTGCTTTTAAAGAGCCTATTTATGTTGTTACCAACCTTTTAAGCATTTCTTCATCAACATTGGCTGGTGAGTAAACCAGATTTGCAGGCTCCTTGAATGCCTGCAAACCTCACAGCTTCCTACTGGTTAATAGTTGGTCACATGCTTTAAGCTGACATATGGTGCCAGAAATTGATGGAAATGAACCCATAGCAAACTGCAGGATGGCAACAGTGATTTAAAGTGGATTTATAGACCCCACAGCCAGAAGTTGTGTGACTTACTTCTCAAGAGACATACTTTTATATTTCCAGCATCCATTGGGCTTTTTCTTGTTCTTGGTAGTATTTTATTACCACCATCAGTATTTAGATCAAAATAATTTAATTAAAATTTAGTCAAAATTTGAAATAATTTACTGGGAATTATTAGGGATGATTAAATTAACCAGATGATATCCCGCCCTCTCATTAGTACAGACCTGAAGCAGGATTATTGTGGAGATGTAAGACCGATTAATCAAGTCCAATGGGAGCTTGATACCTCAGCGGTGATGTGCACTGGGAGGCTGTGACTGGGATCCCTGCAGCTGTGTGGAGAGGAGTGTGACAGTGTGGAGATGAGCGCTGGGAAAACAAAGCTGGGAACCTCGGAGTGAAGCTGATCTTCGTGTGAACGCTGCTGGGATCCCTTTGTAGCGCTTCAAATGGGGCGCAAACGAGACCTGACGCCGCTCTGCTGCTGCTGCTGGATCCTCATCAACTCCGGTAAGAGAGGCGGCGAAAGTGATTGATGGGATTTATACGGTAAAAATCAGCCGTGACTTCCCTGGAGCTTTTAGTCATCTCATGCGGATTTCCTGACTTTATAACTTTGTTGCCTCCCTTTTACTTAAAGGAATCAGTGACTATGTGAGACTTGGGGTACTTTTTCTTTCCCGTTTTGACATGATACATTTATAAAGCGGTGTTGCTAATTAATCGAGTAAAGGAAGGCTGTTAATAATCATATCGCATATTCCTGCAATGTTCTGACAGTGCAAAAAAATATTTGAAACTTTTAGTCCTTTATTGCTGGCTCGTATTGAAGGTCAATAGTCATTTATTCACATTCACATTTATTATTGCTATGAATAATGCACTGAAGTAGCATTTTAAAGGTGTTTTATACTATCTGTGTTGGGGCATCTACACAAAGGGCTATGCTGACTTTAAGTAATTTGATTATATGTAATTTTTTCCATGTAATTTTGCTACACAAGTAAAATGTGAAACATTAAATTTAATGGAATTTACTTAATTGCTATACTTTTAATTGGTACTGTTTTAAAAATATATATATATTTCTCTTTTTTTGAGTGTATATTCATAATGACTTCATTTAAAAATTAACATCCTGCAGAGTCAGGACTGAGCTTAAATCCAGATTTAGTACACAGCAGACCCAAACAGCACTGCAAAAGTTCAGTTAGTCTCCACTCATTTAGATGTGTATTATGTGATGAACAGGTGAAGTGAAAATTATGTGTTTTTTTGACGCTGGCACAGCACAGGAAGCTTTTTGAGGCAAAAAACGATCAGATCTGTGATGCTGTCACTTTAAAAACACTTCTAATTATCCAGGTTTTAATGCAAAAATGTGTAAAACAGTGTTCAGTGATCTGTTTTTGTGTGTGGAGCGGAGCAGGCATTTGTGAGCACTCAAAATTCTGAACACATTTTGGACATTTGTGACTATTTTCATACCAATTTCTCTCAAAAGGTATCAGCTGGGGTTTTTAAAAGTGAAAAACCAAAAACTAACATGCATATATGCACAAACTATCTGGAATTAATGACTGCTTTCAGGGTATTTCAAGAGGGATGGACGAATGTTTCCCCTGTTGCAAAAGTGGTAATAAGGCATTATTTGTACTCTCCTGTGAAAGGTTAAGAGTTGTTAACCCCCCTTCTTCTGTTCCTGTAAGTCTTTTTAGGTGCTTAAAATTACACCCTAGTTTCAGAAACTGATGTGGTAGAACAGTGGGAAATTAGTGTGACAGAGCGTTAGGAGTCAGGAGTCAGGGCTAATCGGAAGAGTTTAGGTGAGTAGGAGAAAATAGACAAAGCTGTTTATCTGGTGCTGGGGTGGAGCTGAGAACAGCATATAAGCTGCAGCAGGGGTGGGCGAGCTGGCGCACCTGAAATGAAGCATGGAGAGAATAGAAGGGAAGGGGGTGAGAGAGAAAGAGAAGTTCCTGCTAAAGTGGCAGAAGCTGAGGCATGGGAGACAAATTAACCTGAACCCTAGACCCCTTACAGTGAGGCGATCATGTGGCTCTGTTAAACTTCATGCAGTTGAATGACCATTGATCACCCACAGCAAAGGCAATGATTCTGAGAAACCTTAGTTGACACAAAACTACGCATTTACCTTTTATTTTGGACCATTTGATGGACAAAACTGCCTACGATACTCAAGTAAATAAGTCCCCAGTTAATAAAACAGGCTCGAAATGTTGGCTTTTTACTCTTAGTAAATTAGGACAGGTAAAACCCCTGCTTTGTGGTAGTGACACTGCCCCCATGGGCTGGGCATAAGGAGTCACTGAGTGTGAAAATGATACAAGTCATATGTCACAGGAAGAAGAAATGTTGAGGATACCTGAAGCACTGGCAGTCTCAGAAATGTGCTATACAAATACAGCTGTATTGTATTGTATATGCAGATAGTACTTTCTAAAACTTTAAGAACTTTAAGATTTCTTTTTAGACCTTTTAGATGCAGAATTTTAAGAAATCATGCAAAGATTATATAAAATGTTTGTCCTTGAAATAGAAATGGGAAGTATTCATTTTGTATTTCTCTCATGGTTTTGGTAGTGATCACTTGTGATCCTCAAATTAGTGCCTACATTTGGTTAAAATCTGAAAACCTGTCTTTCCAGGCTTTTAATAGACTTTAATTCAAACTCATCTCAATGATTTCCGATTCATGTTAAACCACTGAGTGATTTGCCTGCTGATTAAAGGTCTAATATCTTTCTAGATGTTTGACTGCTGAATAGTATAAATTTGGTTGAAAAGAGTTTTATTTTAAATATGCATGTTGATTGTCAGCTTTTGTTAAGAAATGGTGGTGATCAAATTCTATTTTTTAATTTTCAACCAATCTGTTTTTAGATGGGTTTTCACTCTTTAAACAAATCTCAGTGTTTGACATTTGTGACAAAGTTTTCTGTAATATCCCAGCCACATGGAGACCGGGATATTAGATATCCCTACTAGATTCGAACTGGAGTAGTTTCTCAAAAATAAAGAAAAAAGAACAAAAAGAAAGATCGATTGTGAGCCTTCTGATAGGTCCACCAAAAATGTCTGCCAAAAATGTCTGCAGAGCTACTTCAGTGTCCTGAGTAATCACAACATCTTCGGCTTAGCCTGTGACATCCATAAAGAGCAGGCCCCTATTCAAGAAAACTGGCTTTAGTAACCCAGACATGAGGAAAACTCAGGTTTTTTAGAAACTAACTTAAATAGTCAGACCTTACCAAACGCGGAGTTCCTTTTTGTGTCCTCCCCACCTGCTGCACCTGAGGCTGGATATACTCGGAGTTGACAGGATTTAGTTCGCCCATCCAAGTTCCTTATCAACTTTATTGTTTCTGCTTTAGCTGCCAAAAACTTAAACCTCATGGGACCGTTTTCTGCCAATATGGCTTCCATTTCATCACCTTTGTCCGCTTCTTGGCCACAGCCTACTCATGTCACCATCATCTTTTTGGGGTACGCTTCACCAAAGTTAGTTAGCTTCTCTGTTTTCCCTTTTTCCTCTGATTGTTTGGCCACAGGTTGTCATCAGAAAGTAGAGCAGACCAACATGGTGCCAAAAATGTCTGCAGAACCAGCAATATCTGTCATTGAGACAGAAAAAACAAAATTATAGATGTTAAAGGAAAAGTTCAACATTTCTTCTAAGCTGGTTGCTGTTACTGTCATGTTAACACTTTGCAAAAATGGGATTTGGATTTGGCATTTAGTCAGAGGCCTGCAACGTGAAGCAGGATTTGGTCTGTGGAGGAATCCTTCAACGTTTGCACTCTTAGGAGGATTTTTTAAAATAGCATTGGAAGTCTTTGTGTTTCCTTAAGTCCTTGACACAACTTTATTCTGTGATTCAGTTTTATTAAATTGTTTAATTTTTATTGAAATGAATGTGGTCCATTTTTATTTGTGAAATAAATATGAACTTTAAGCCTATCCTTCTATTTTTGTTCCAGTACATAAGACTCAAACAGCACGATCACTCAGTGTACAGTTTCAGAAGCTTTAATAAATAAAACTTAAAATTATATAGCTTAAATAAAACCGTATATTTTCTTAAAAGCTGAATGTCAAAAAAACGGGTAAGGACCTTCTTCTCAAAACACACGGAGGACGTCCTGAATATCAAAGTCAAGTAATTTTTCACAACAGGGTCGGGTAAGGCTTCTGGAATTTCCTTCTCCAAGGCCAGATGTTTTCTGCTTTTTTCTGCGAGATAACATTTTCCCCAAATGTCTTGGGGATCATCAAGATGTATTTGGGTAAATGTGAGATGAGACTTGATGAATTTGTTTGATCTGAAATGTGAAAGTGTGACAAATATCAACAACTAAAGAAATCAGGAATTGAGCAAATACTTTTTCTCAGCACTGCAGATGGCTATCCTAACTGAAAGTTACCTCTGTGTACTCTTCTGGTTGTTATTTTTTATTATAAGACCTGTGAGTAAAAACCATCGAGGACTTGTAGTGATTCTAATGATCCAACCGTAAAGTGAAGCACGCTTGTTTACAAAGCTGCACACCCAGCGACACGTTTAAAAGGTGCATTTTAATTAGTGCATTTGGTGTGAAAAAGTAACGGATTATAGACTTAACATAATCTTAAGTATTCAGGCAAAAAAGGATCAACTCATCCTTCAGAAAAACTGAAGCTCACTGATAATTCTCCACACAAATTAGCTTAAACCTGAATCATGTCCTAAATGAGACACAGCAGCCGGGGTCTTTATGCTAAATCCAGGGACACAAACTGCTGCGGAATCCAACAACATAACTGTTTGTCCTCCACTGGCACAGCCTTACCTGAGACATCATTTTGCCAGTTATAAATAGCCAATGTAATCAGAAAAACTGGCATCACATTTGCACAGTTTGTGCTGTTGGCTCGCCGTTTCTTGCTCTGGCTAATCCTAAATTGCTCGCTGGCGATGCCAGATGGCTCGCCAGAGTTCAAAGCTGAGACAGAGAGTGAGGGAGGGAGTGCTTTCTTGATGCGAGCTGAACAGAAAAGCAAGATAGTTACCATCAGTGTTCATTTATCCTGCAAGAGAAATCACATCTGATACAGAAAGGTCAAACACCGAGAATTAAAGAGTTTTATTTCAAGCGTGAAAGGACTCCGCCAATGAGTTATGAACGCTGGAAAACCACACTCAGTGTTTTACACTAACTTCAATTATCTCTAATGGTTTGTGTGTAAAATCAAATTAAATCCAAGTGTAGTAGATCACATCCTAATCTTTGAAATTTTATGAACAATAAAATTCAGGTAATAGCTTTTCCTCCAGAGATTGGGTACAGCATCTCTCTCAACTGTAATGACTTTGGTTTAAGCGAAGTATGAGTGAAAATGCAGACTGGTCCTTTAAAAAGGCTGGAGGGGGAGAAAAGTGAGGAGATAAATCAGGAACACCTATGACCCATGGGGGAAGAGGAAGGTCTTCAGAGAGGAGGAACGTGAAGTGAAAGTGCTGAAGAGTGCAGATATTTAAATGTTTCTTTCAGTTTCTACACAGCAAAAGTGCAGTGAACAAGACAGTGATCAGTGAAGAAACTATTTCCTGTTAATGACAAGCTTTAAAGAGTATAAGAGCTATAAAGAGCTTTTGGTGCTTTCTGGTCAGTAGGACGTGTCTGTGGTGATCATGACCACAACAAACCGAAGTCTTGTGATCTCTGTAGTGCTTGAAACAGCTTACATGGGATTTATGGTCCTGTATGTGTATTTATTTTGCCTCATGTAGAGAGAAACTGCAGCGCAGTGCAGAAATGCAGCTCTCCAAAGAGCAAAAAGGATGATAGCACTGTGTGCAAATAGAAGGGTAGAGGTCAAAGCCATTATTTCTAGCAGGCTGTAAACGTGTTCTTTTCTGCTGTAACATTGGTAACCAAGGTATGCAGAAGACCATCTCTGAACAAACTACACATGAAACCACGAAGCAGCAAAAGACCACACCACACTGAGGCTACAGTTCTCATGGCCTCACCAAAACTGGTATTGAACCCCGATCCTTTTTTCCCCATGACAGAACAGAGAAAACCGACTCATAGTGTGTTAAAACATTTATATTTCTTTTTATTCAATCATCTTCCAGAAGAGAGAGACCCCTGCACAGCTCAAACGCCAGTTGCAAGAGCTCTCTAACATTAGAATCATAAGCTGTGTCTTATATGGTGTTATTTTGGTACTTTACATGTCACACAGGCTCGAACATTGCTTATATGGAAAGTCCCTCTTTTCTGGGTCTTATCTATTAATATACCTGTGCACTAAAACTTCCTGTTTTTCAGTCTGGCTGAGCACTTATTTGTGAGTCAAAGGTGGCCTTGCTCTACAAGCCTTCATTATTAAAGTACATAAAACAATATAATAGGAAAATAAGGATACTAAGGATATTGATTTCCTGACACTGGACAATAGAAGATTGGAAAAATGTTACTCAGATTGTAGGGTCAGAATCAGACATACGCAACGTAAAAGGATGGCTCCATCGTGCCTTGTATGAGCAGTTCCGGCTGCTGGTGGTGTTATAGTGTGGGGGAAATTTTCTTTGCACAATTTGGGCTCCTTAGTACCAACTATGCATGCATTAAACACCACAGCCTGCCTGAGTGTTGTTGTTGTTTCCAGCACCTTGTTCACATTTTCCTCATAGAATATAAAGTTTACTTGCACTCGCTTTAATAATATTATGATGCATATAATCATGATGAGATCTGCATTACATAGATAATAATAATTTATTATATGTTTTTATGTGAAAGAAGGAAATGGGACAAAGTGAAAGACCTACAATATGAAGGATTCTGGTGGGAGGCGTCATTTTTTTTGTCTTTGCTTAATTTTTTTTGCAGAATTGCACATATGGTTGAAAAGTCTTGAATGCTTTGTGTTCATTTACTTTTTGGAGTTTCTAATAAATTGCTTGCGCCTGACCTGACAACACTGTACGGTCTTGAGCATAAAACCTGTTTTGATATGTTATCGTGAGATCAGAGGTTCTGAATTTAGTTTGAAAACCAGCTTTTGGGTTCAGAGTTTTGAGAAAAAGGACAGAAACTTTCCAGAAATGTGTCTTAGATTTTGAAAAGTGAAAATCAGACTCTCTCGATAAAAAGCATGAAGGACACCAAGTTCTTCAAAGTAGGAAAATACGTCACCAAATCTTTAACTGGTCCTTTATTGACAGGAATAGTTATTGAAGCAAGTGTGGGTGTTCACAGACCTAAACTCCGGACCAGGTTATGTCTGCAGCATATGCTACCATTGATTTTCATCAAGGATCACCTCTGAAGTTACTCAAAGTCCACTTTCTGGCACAGGCCTCTGTGTGTGTGTGTGATTGACTTTTGCCTGTATAAATGTGTTTTAGTGAGTGAGAGCTTCCTTAGAGATTTGCAAGAAGGTAAAATGAGACCTGCAAAATGCATCAAACTGGATGAAAACTATTTAAGGTTTCATGACATGAACGACTGATTACATAAGCTGGCTCAGACAAAGGAAGCACTTTCAAACTATTGCAGGATGATAGTCTGAACCCAACAGTGTTGCTGATCTGTCTCTGCCTCTCCGTCAGTGCTCTCTGAGGACTGGGATCGTGTTCACACTGAGGACGAGCTCTTCAGGAGTTTGTTTAGAGGCTACAGCAAGTGGACTCGACCGGCGAAGAACGTCACAGACGTGGTCATCGTCAAGTTTGGCCTGTCCATCGCCCAGCTTATAGATGTGGTAGGAAATTTAACCATACCTTCAAAGCTTTAAAAAATATTCCCCCTTTCTGTTTTGCGCCGTTGCACCTACTAATGCGTTAAATGCATGGCTCACTTGCTGTGTCCACTTCATTTACAAAAAACAGGATGAGAAAAATCAGATGATGACAACCAATGTGTGGCTGAAACAGGTGGGTGAAACCAAAAAGTGGGTCTGAATGTTAATTAAATATAATTTAAATGTGTTTTGTGTCCTAAAATGACTTAAAAAATGTGTATTCATTGAAAGGAATGGACGGATTACAAGCTGCAGTGGAGTCCCTCCGACTTCAACAATGTGACGTCCATCAGAGTCCCTTCTGAACTCATCTGGGTGCCCGACATTGTGCTGTACAACAAGTAAAAACCACACACATGATTCACGAGTCCACCCTCCTCCTCGTCCTCCTTCATCCTTTCAAACTCATCTTAAAATTCATTGAGAGTAGCAGAGAAGCAATGACATCAGTCTGTCCCAGGAGGCCTGTACTGTGAAGCAGGATTTGGGGGCTTAGCGAGGTAACCCCAGGTTAAACCCAGGGCTTTCAGCGTTACAGTGGTGCTCTTTACATCTTACCAGATTGCATCGCCACGGTAACTTGCGCTGCACGCCCAACCTTCTTAGGCACAAGTTATGTTTGAAATGAGAGGTTTGCAAGTGCAAAACCACCTTCTACTGACCGGTAAGTTCTCTGGAGGACAGCATGTCTGTTCCTGAAAGATTCCTCTGACCTCAATGAGCAGATAACAGAATAAACATTTCAAGAGACAGCCTATGATCCTAAAAAAAATCCAAATACAGTTTTTTCCCCTCATTTCTTTATATTCTATTGGGAAAACAGGGTACCGAGCAACACATAAATACTAAAATATTTTGTACTAATAACAAATAGTATTTCTGCTTCTAGTGCCTAAATAATTATAGTTACAGCTTTCTTGTCATGTCTTTAAGTAGTCTTCAGGAATAGTTCTCCAGGTTTCTTGAAGGACATTCAAAGCTCTTCTTTGGATGTTTCTGCCTTTTGTTCTGGTCTCTGTCAACATGATCCCACACTGCTTCAATAATGTTGAGGTCCGGGCTCTGGGGAGGCCAATCCATGACTGACAGTGCTCCACTGTGTGTTTTTCTATCCAGGTATGATTTTACTGCATTGGCAGTGTGTTTGGGATCAATGTCATGCTGAAAAAGGAAAAATGTTATCAGTTAAACATTTTTCAGATACTACTATGTGGTAGATCAAAATCTGAAGGTACTTTTCTGAGTTCATAATTCATTCATTTTGACAAGGTCCCCAACACCACTGGCTGAAATGCAGCCTGAAACCATGACAGAGCCTCCACCGTGTTTTAGAGATGCCTGTAGACCCCTCTTGTTGTACCTCTCTCCTGACCTCCTCTGTATGTATATACTGATGATGAACCAAAGCAGAACCAAACATTTCAAATTCATCACTCCAGCAGACCGTTTGCCACAGCTCTTGTTTAATTTTCATACCTCAGCCTTTTCTCCCTGTTTTCCTTCACTAAGAATGGCTTCTGACAGCCACACTTCCACCGAGACCATTTCTGATGAGGATTTAGTGAACAGTAGATGCATCAGCTGAAGGCCCTGGTGCATCTCTCAGGTCCTGTGTCAGGTCTTTGCTGGATTTTTTTCCTGTTTCTTAAGGACATGACTTTCAGATAGTGTTCATCTGCTGAAAATATGTCTGTCTAATTGTATTTTTTGGGTCAACTAAATAAATTGATGTGTTTTTGTGACAGGCTGCTAGTACAGTGCCTAAAGATACAATTTAAAATCTTTGCTAAGTTGTCTTTTATATGTGTAGACACAACACTGGTTCATCAATTTTAGGAGGAGCTTTAGAAAGTTTGGAGAAATATTGTTCAACACCTCTTTAAACATGACAAGAAAGTCTAGCTCCTGAGATACAAAATATAGAGATTTTTGCACAGGCCAATAATTCTGGATAATCTGACAGGCTGCAATATAGAAACTGCCAAATAAACACAATTAGGGTAAATCTTAAATTCACTTTGATCAATTTAGTACAGCCCATAATCTTAATTTAGGACATTTTTTATATATAAAAACGTATTCCCTCTGTGCAATGCACCAACATCATAAGAAACAGACTGAAGGTTTAAAACAAATAAATGGACATTTACATGCTCTGTGCCACTTCTCAGCCATGTGGATTATTTGTTTTCGTCGTTATGATTTGTGGGATGGTATTATCTCCTTTAATAACAGGTGTTCCAGATTATCCTCTCCTAAAGATAATAAAGGAAGCACTGAAGCATTGTCCTTCGTATTTACAGAGCCCGACCTGTTCTTACAATGCTTCCCATGCAGATATTTCAGGATCATTTCACTAAGTTTGAACCTTCCTGAAAAACTTGACTATTCAGCTACAACTCTTGAGTTTTCAACCACTGTCATGTGACCCCTATCCAAAGAGCAAATGAAGCCAGATAAAGATCTCTATAAACCCTGCAAAAACATCTGGGGGTAAATAAGGATTATTAACTATTATTTTATTTGGATTTAAAATATTGAGTCATGTTCACAGCAGATGCTCAAGGACACACATACTGTTCCTGAACAGAGACGACTTTTTGTAGGTGGACCTGGATATTATCTGTAGTGATCAATTAGCTGCTTGATCCATAACACGGTCCTCCTTCATTGAAGAGCGAAAGAGGAGCTGAGGTCACTTACATGGAGCCAAACAACTCGATGGTATTTTCTGCATTTTCCTGCATATCAATTGGCGATGCATGCAAATTATGCTGTTGAATAAATGACCCTGATTCTGTTGCGGATGCACGACGATGTTGCATCACACAGTTTTAGTTGAGTTTCCAGCCCTCGGGGCTCGGGGGAGTATTAAAATTGGTCTGGATGGAGATGAAACTCTCTCCGCTTTCAGTGAAAATGAGCTTGCATCAGTGTCGTTTACATTCAGCTATCAATTATTAAGCATAGCTCGTGTAAATGGGCATAGCTCCAGGTTTATTGATTCACCTTCTGAGGTTAAAAACTAATGAAATTAAAACTTTTTACCCGAATAACAACTCCGCTGTGAGGTCCTTCTTTTCTTTCTTGTCAGTTTTCACTCCTCTTTACCCATTTTTCCTTCCCCTGTCTTTCTCTTTTCTCGTTAAAGTGCTGATGGGGAGTTCGCCGTCACCCACATGACCAAGGCACAGCTGTTTTACACCGGTCGTGTCCGCTGGGTACCGCCCGCCATCTACAAGTCCTCCTGCTCCATCGACGTCACTTTCTTCCCCTTTGACCAGCAGAGCTGCAAGATGAAGTTCGGATCCTGGACGTACGACCGCGCCAAGATCGACCTGGAGCCATTTGAGAACACCGTGGACCTGAAGGTGGGAACACGTGGGTGGAGGTTGCTCTGCTTCCCCTCCCCCTCTGCATTCCTCCCTCATACTCTCTTGTGATTTCCTTCCTAACACCTGCTGCACCTCTTTACCTCCTCTTATCTGCTCTTCACATGTGTTTTGTTTTACATAAGAATGCCCGCCAAACTCTCAGGCTGCTCATATTTTAATTAACAAAGTATTTCCCAGCGTCATGTTTCACTGCAGCAAAAGGTTCTGGAAAAATTCACAGAATAGTTTTGTAAGAGAAAGAAAAACCGCAAATCCTGGGGAGATTTCTGAGTTGTAAAACGTGAGGTTTCTTTAACTCTTTACCCCTTGGACACCTACTAGGAGGAACCCTTGAAGCTCTTCTCTGAGCTTGGGTTGAAAACATGGAAACTTTTATAATGGTCTGCAAACTACATCTTAACTGATATACTGAGGTGCTAAAAGGTGTCATTAAGGCTACAGGGGAGGTCATCAAATGTTGTCTTTATAGGGAAAGAGTTAATATGGTGTGATTTTGAAGCACAGAAGTAAGTTTGTTTCTTCAATTTGTCTCCACATGTCTGCATTTGAGTTCTCTATCCTGCAACACTTGGAGACTACGCTGTAACAAAGGACAAAGGACAGCACGATTTATACTCACAGATACACAAAGGGGTAATTAGGGGCATGAGGCACAGCTGGGGAAAACGAGGAACAGGTAACATGAATGAGACAGGGGAAGTAAAACTAACTGCAACACACAGGAGACAAATGACTATCAAAAGAAAAGAGGAAAGAACAATAAACAATAATCGTTGTCGGGCATTATTCTCTCCAGTGTCTTCATGACATGTAAGGTCAGAGCAGCTGGCCTGTGGTCGTGGGAAGTAGTTGGGTGAGACACTTTTGTGGACAGGGACAAGACAGAATGTCCTTTAGAGAGTCAGGAGCTTCTGCAGTTTAAAACTCAGGTTGAGGATAAGACACAGCTGAGCAGCACAACTTTGGGGCCGATGCCATCAGGACCAGCCGCTCTGCCAGAGTAGAGTCAAGACAACTCTTTCCTGACTTTTTCAGTTGAGAGGGACATGGAGGTGCAAGCTGTAGGTGCAAAGACAAGGGAAGGGGACAATGTTCATGAGATGAACTGTATGCTGGGGAAGGATGACCAGCAGGAGGAGGTGTGTAAAGCCAGGTGAAGTTTTAGTTGTTGGTACTCTTCACATTCCACTCCAGCAAGTCCCTGCTTTGTTTGCGTCCTGTGCAGATTCTCAGTCCAACCCCTCCTTGTTGTTATTCTGTTATTTCCTGGCTTTCTCCTGTAACAGGCTTTCCCCCTGCTGCTTTAACTTTAAACTCCCTCTGCACGATGTCAGTGTGGCTAAAAAGAGTCTGACTTCTAGGACTACTGGGAGAGTGGAGAATGGGCAATCGTCAACGCTGTAGGAACCTACAACACCAAGAAATACGACTGCTGTCACGAGATCTACCCCGACATCACCTACTACTTCGTGATCCGCCGCCTGCCGTTGTTCTACACCATCAACCTCATCATCCCCTGCCTGCTCATCTCCTGCCTGACCGTCCTGGTCTTCTACCTGCCATCAGACTGCGGCGAGAAGATCACGCTGTGCATCTCCGTGCTGCTGTCGCTCACCGTCTTCCTGCTGCTCATCACCGAGATCATCCCATCCACATCGCTAGTCATCCCGCTGATTGGGGAGTACCTGCTCTTCACTATGATCTTTGTCACGCTCTCAATCATCATCACCGTGTTTGTTTTGAATGTGCACCACCGATCATCAGAGACTCACACCATGCCCCGGTGGGTTCGGAGGCTCTTCCTGTCTGTGGTGCCGCGCTGGCTCTGCATGAAGCGCCCGCATCATGGACTCAGGCCTGCAAGGTGAGGCAGCCTCTATGACCATTAGAGGCACTGCAGGTTTTTATAGAGTCATAAATAGCTTAGTCTAGTTGACTTCTACGTGGTCAAATGTGTATGAGTTGAAGCTTAGGATTGGCTAATTCAATCCAATTGATTAGCTCTTGACTGAGTTGGTGCGGTAATCCACACAGGAAACCACAAAATCTCTGCACAGGTTTATTATTTTCATCATATGCTTGAACCATTTGGCTGATTTTAATACACATTGCAGATAGATAACTTAGCAGCCCCACCATACATCAGCAGCCTCCAAACTCTTCTTCTTCTTTTTGTTGTTTAATTGTGTTTGGCAGACAGCTTCTAGGCGTTTTACCACCACCTACTGGCAGTAGAAGTATATTGATAATTTGAGGTAGTTGTAAAAATAAGGAAAATATATAATTTAAGGTGATAGTTGTAATCATTTGTTTTTCTGTTTTATAGTTTCACAATGTTTTGCTTGTCGTTACAATGTTATTGTAATTTTTCAACAAACCCATCTACCTTTCTTAGGCGACACCACCTGAGTGATAAACTCCTCCCTCTCCGGACTCCGGGCCCCTCCCACAGCATCTGGATCACTCAGGAGTCCGATGTGGATGCTGGAGATGAAATTAACCACTGGGACTTTCATGGTTACTCAAACATGGAGCATTTGGAGAGGTTTGGGTCCCCGTCTTGTCTTTCTGCTCGGTCTCTGGGCTATACACTCCTACCCCAGACACGGTCCACTGTCAGGTTAGAGTGGGATACGCCTCCTGTGGAGTGTGGTTCGACCCAGAACCAGTGGGACTCTTCTTTGTCTCCTGCTGTCATATCCGCCCTGGAGGGAGTAACGTACATCGCCGAACACCTAAGAGCAGAAGATGCAGACTTTTCGGCAAGTATTGGATTTTTTTGGTTATAGATTTGCGGTCAAAAGTTTACATCAGGGGTGTCAAACATAAGACAGCCTGGGTTTTACATATTTCTCCAAGTTTACCGGCTCATTTTTGGTTTTATGTCTTCTCTCAGGTGAAAGAGGACTGGAAGTATGTGGCCATGGTCGTAGACCGGATCTTCCTGTGGATGTTCATCATAGTGTGTCTGCTGGGGACCGTTGGACTCTTTCTGCCTCCGTGGCTCTCTGGGATGATTTAAAACCAAGACTAGATGTTAAAAACAATAATATGTTATATAAAAAAGTGGAAGAGCATGGTTAACTTTTAAATTTGTTGCAACAGACGAGTCTAGGAAACTTATTTCATGGAGGACGAAAAGTACAAAAATTAATAATAAAGAGAAATTAATTATTAATGCAAATATTCATAAAATGAAATGGCCTTAATGTATAAAATGGGATATACTGATAATGTGTTTTATTTGCTTGTGTCTTATTTATTCTCCATTGTATCTGTAATTTTCTTCACTCTCACATCTGCATATGTGGTTCTGTTTGTCTGTCTGTCTGGTTGTTAACAGTTTTTAAATTTTGGGTGATGGTAGATAACAAAAACAACTTGAGCTAAATTACATTTTGGTGAAATCTGGTCAAAGTCACACTAAATGTGAAAATCAGTAAAAACATACTACCCACAATTTTTTTTATTGATCGTCTTCAAACTTCACAATAATATACTAGGCTGTGGGGACATAAGTAGTGCCCAAGGTCAAAGTTCACCTTGAGAAAAAAATTCAAGAAACCATGTCGAGTAACATGTCATATGGAAGGGCATAGAGAGAGCTGTGCAAAACACTTTTATTTTTTTCTGCTCCAATCATGTGGGAAAAGATAATAAATTACAATATTTTATATGCAATGCTTCATCAGTAGAAGGTCAGCGTCACGGAAATTAGAAACATTTGACATGAATACATTGGTTAAAAAAGGAAAGCACTGAATTCTGTTGCATTGAAGTTCTACTTCATGGTCATCTGCCTCTATCTCACCCTATTCCCACCCTATCCTTTTCTGATAATGGAGTTAAAGCTGTAACATTGCAACACTGATACCAACCAAAAAACCTGAAGGTTATTTCAAGTTATAGTAAGTCAGTTTTTCATTGACTTGAAGTGGTAGCCTACAGAAATCCAGCTTTGTGCACACCACCCAACAAGTCTGACAGACAAGTTTCATTAGCCAGTACGGGGATTGAACCCATGACCTTGGCATTATTAGCACCATGTCTAACCATCTGAGCTAACCGGCCTTCGCAAACATGGGCACACACCATATTTTTGAAGATTTAAATCCATTTGTGTGATCACATTGCATTCCTAAATTATCTCAACAACTACTTTAGTCGCTTTGAGAAACTCAACAGCACAGCAGCAGCAAAAAACACCCTAAGGCATGATGAGCAGGTGCTATGTCTGGACCCAGCTAACATTTGCTGGGCTCTGAAGAGAATCACCTCAAGAAAGGGAACAAGCACTGAAACAAGGTCTGCGCTCAAGAGATGTGCAGACCATCTGACACGCCCCTCACGGAGATATTCATCTATATTCATCCATCTCTCTGTGCCGGGCTGTTGTGTCAGCATGGTATAAAATCTCAGCGATCACTCAGTAGCACTTACACCCACAAAAATGAAACGCTTTGAGAGACAGGATCACAGAACCTCCGTTGTACCCTGTCACAAACCGTTCCACTGATAACGCTGTATCCACTGCTCTTCGATTAACCCTGGAAGACCTGGAGAAGGAAAATGCACAGGTCTGAAAGGTCTTCGTTGACTTTAGCTCAGCCTTCAACACGATAATACCTCAGCATCTGATCACCAAACTAGGCCAAGTTGGACTGAATCGCCCCCCTGGAAAACTGGACACTGGCCTCAATTTGAGCAGACAGGACATAAGAAATCAAGCACCATTTCATTATGTACAGGCTCTACAAAGGGGCATGTCACGAATCCCCCCTGCTTTCACCATGATGACCCACCTCTGTGGTGAAAAGTTCAGTAATAACTACATCACAAATTACGTGGCTGACACAACAGTGGAGCATCTCATCAAAGACAGCAATGACAGAGAGTACAGGAGGAGGTGAGACTTTTTGCAGAATGGTGCAACAACCTGTTTTTTTTTTTTTTTTTTTTTTTTTTTTTAAAGATCTGGTGTTCAAAACCAGCCCATGCACAGCCCGATCTACATTACAGACATTGCTGTGGGGATTGTGGAGCATGTGACCAACAATCTAACCTGGAGCCTGCACATCTCCTCACTAGCTCCTGCATTTTCCCAGGAGGTTAAAAATAACTTATCTTAACCCATCTGTCATCACCACTTTCTACTGAGGCACCACATAGAGTGTGCAGCACACTGTCTGTGTCTCTGTGGTATGAGAGTAGCAGTGTCTCAGACCGAAAGGCAGCTTGCTGAGAAGATTGTTGGGGTCTTACTGCCACCTGTTGGGGGCTTAGTGCAACAACGCTGCCTGACAAGGCCAAAAAGGATCACGAGGGACATCACTCATCCCCGTCACAGACTATTCTCCTGCCTTCAGGCAAAAAGTATCACAGCATGGAAATCAGAGCAATAACAGCTTGACAGTTAATTTCAAATGCACATCGTAAACGGATGGACAGCACAATAGCTGAGCACATGTAAGCCATACAGATTGTTTTTGTATATATTGTTTTTTTTAATTTAATGTTCTTATTCAGTGCTATACCATCTTTTTTTATTACTTTATTTCATTATTCATTGTGTAACAGAAAGTTACACGATAGTCTTTTAATGAGGTTCTATTCTGATAGTGAGATTTTTTTGTGTTTTTGTGTGTTCAAAATGACAATAAAGGAATCCAGACCTTTGTCACCATTGGATTTATAGCTACACCAGTAACTAAAAGGAACAGTACGTAATAGTGGAAGAGGATGCTCTGGAAACTTTTAGGAAATGAAGTGATGTTCTCACTGTTTCTCAAGTGTAGGTCACTCTGAGGTACACTATATTGCCAAAAGTATTCACTGAGCCATCCAAATCACTCAGTTCAGGTGTTCAAATCACTTCCATGTTTAAAATCAAGCACCTACACGTGCCTAGGCATAGCACAAAGTGGTAGGGCATGATGCTCATAGAGGTCGCCAACGTTCTGCAGAGTCAATCACTACAGACCTTCAAACTTCACGTGGCCTTCAGATTAGCTCAAGAATAGAGAGCTTCTTGGAATAGGTTTCCATGGAAACAGCTGCATCCAAGCTTTGCATCATCAAGCGCGATGCAAAGCGTCGGATGCAGAGGTGTAAAGCACTGCACAACTGGACTCTAGCACAATGGAGATGTATTCTCCGGAGTGATCAATCACATTTCCCCATCTGACAATCCGATGGACCAGTCTGGGTTTGGTGGTTGCCAGTGGACCAGTATTTGTCTGACTGCGTTGTGCCAAGTGTAAAGTTTGGTGGAGGGAGGGGGGGGGGGGGTTATGGTGTGGGGTTGTTTCTCAGCAGTTGGGCTCGGCCTCTTAGTTCCAGTGAAAGGAACTCTTAATGCTTCAGCATACCAAGACATTTTGGACAATTTCAGGCTCCCAACTTAGTGGGAACAGTTTGACGATGGCCCCTTCATGTTCTAACATGGCTGTGCACCAGTCCACAAAACAAGGTCCATAAAGACATGGATCAGTGAGTTTGGTGTGGAAGACTATCCTGTGCAGAGTCCTCACTTTAACCTGACAGAACACCTTTGAGATGAATCAGAGTGGAGACTGTGAGCCAGGCTTTCTCATCCGACATCAGTCTGTGACCTCACAAATGTGCTTCTAGAGGAAAATTCCCCCAAACACTCCTAAATATTGCGGAAAGTCTTCCCGAAAGAGTTGAAGTTGTACTAACTGCAAAGGGAGGGCTGACATCATATCAAACCCTATGGATTAAAAAAGGGATGTCATCCAGTTTAAATGTCTGTAAAGGCGGACAAGTGAATGCTTTTGGCAATAGAATGTATTAAATGTATTAGTAAAACCAAAGAGCTGGTGGTAGACTTCCGCAGGCACAAACATCCTCCACTGCAACCACTAAACATTCAAGGCATGGACATTGAGGCTGTGGACAGCTACAATAAACTGGACTGGACTCATAATTCAGATGCCCTCTACAAGAAAGGGCAGAGCAGGCTGTACCTGCTGCGGAGACTCGGGTCCTTTGGAGTGAAGGGCCTACTCCTGAAGACCTTCTATGACTTTGTGGTGGCCTCAGCCATCTTTTACTGTGTGGTCTGCTGGGGCGGCAGCATCTCTGCTGGGGACAGGAAGAGACTGAACAGGCTTATCCGGAGGGCCAGCTCTGTTCTCGAATGCCCTCTGGACTCAGTGGAGGTGGTGAGTGACAGAAGAACAGTGGCTAAGCTGTCATCCCTGTTGGACATTGTGTACAGTATCTTATTCTTATTATCTTATTCTAGTCCAGTGTTTTTTCTTAATTTTTGCTGCTGTAACTTTGCACCGTCTACTTTCTGCTGTAACAAAACAAATTTCTCACGTGTGGGACTAATAAAAGTTATCGTATCTTACCTTATCTTATTATAATTTTGGATTTTGACTGCCAAGAAACAAACAAAAGTTTCAAAGTTAAAGTGGAGGGAGGACAAAAACTGCAGTACTGGTGTTAATGTGATTTACTTAACTTTGCTCCTGTCATACTGGAGCTGGAAACCCATTTGATACTAAAATCAAAGCTGTACCAGTCAATATCAAGCCTGCACCCATGACTTCAGTGTTATCAGCACTTTAACAACCGCTGCTATCCAACCTACAGGTGGCTAGATCTACATATCTATCCACATTTGTTATATTATTGTACTCAACAAATAGCAGTGGATGCGTGTCTGATATTCACTCAGGTGGGACTACTTTTGATTTTAGAACAAGACACATGGGAGAAACGTGACCTAGATCAAAGTGTTTATTTATTTTTGGTAAGATAAGTAGGCCTGATAGATTTCAGATTTGTAGTCTAATCACATCTATGGTTGTAAGGTGTAAATGAGATACAGAATTGTGCACTGGAAACCTGGTACCACAGGTATTTGTGCAAACAACGTGGAATCCCTATAACAGAGGAGGGGGTAGCAGAACAGTCTGCCCAGACATTGGGGATTCCCATTGTCATTGGGGATTGATCTTTGACCTTGGCATTATCAGCACCACACTAACCATCTGAGGTAGCAGGCCAACTGGATCAGGACTTAAACACTTACAAAAAAAAACCCAAAACATTTTTGTGTACTACGTTCAGTTTTGCTTAGCTTGTCTCCTTAACCTGATTTAGTTTAAGTGTGTTTTGTTCCTCAGCTGTGTCTTCAGCCATCAGCGTCTGTGTATTTAAAGCCTCAGTTTGCCTTAACTCTCTGTTGTGTTATGCTGCTGATTCTGTTTTCCACTGTTGTCTCCCTGTTTGGATTTATGGGCTTTGTTTTATGGCTGCACTTGGCCTTTTCTGTTGCCCGTGGGTAAAGCTTTATTTTCTGTTTATTAGCTCTGTCACACCAGTCTGGATTTGGGTCCTCATTCACACATCATATGACCTCAATATAAAACCCCTAAGTGAAAATAGCCCTAATGTGGTGTTCATTTAAATGAAAGAGTGGGTTTGTAAGCATTTAGTTTTACTATAAGAATCCCTTAAAAAACGATATATATATATATATGTTTAGACAGCAGACAATATGACAGCCGAACACACATATAGTTCCTATATACCATAGTTTCTTAGCCCAGTTTTCCACATTAAGCAAATAGGCAAACTTTAACTTTATAATGCACATGAAAGCAGACTTTAAGTGGCCTGATAGAAACATGTATGTGTAAATCACATCTTTTAGCACCAATCCTGGCAGATTCACATGCATGGACGGTGAGACAAACAAACAAACTGTTAACAGATAGGTAGTGGCTAATGAACCAGTCCATCTAAGAATAGAGTTGTAGTACTGGCATGTATGCCACAACTCCAGGAGTGGTGTGCTAATGACCAGTTGTGGATCTTGGCACCTCTCAAAGGGCCCAACATTGTACTAAAATGGCCATTTGGTACTGGATGTTTATAAACTATAGTTAAAAGAAGAGGGGATGTTAAATAGTAGGAAAGTTTGTTGATGAGTTGCTGCCATCAAATTCAAAATGACCTCTTTTTTTTATTTTTTTATTAAATGCTACATTTTCTCAACATTTGATATGTTTTCTATTTTCTATTTTAAATTAAAAAAGGATTTATGGGATTTAGAAATCATTGCATTCTGTTCTTTTTACATATATTAAACCTTTGTGGAATTGGGATGGGAGTTATCATCAAAACCGACTAAAAATGTCATCATTTTTCATAAAAAATGCCTTTTGACTGATGAATTGCACTATACGACGACGCTATCGCTCATCTGTATGCGTTATTAAATTGCTGAAGTAGAGTGAAGTAGAGCTTTTTCTACTTACCCCTGCAAAATCCCTTCCCAGTCTGATAACGTTGGCCAGTGGTGCTTAAAGCAGACATGATCCCTCCAGTGCATCTCTCAGTGTGAGGTTTTATGAGATGATTAATGACTGAGAGAAAAATGAAAAGTTCTACAACAAAAAGTATGGGGTAATTTGACCTGATTAGGCTTCCAACAATGATTTTATTAAAACCATCTAAAAATTAAAAATGACTCTTCAGTGAACTGCTGACAACTTAGATCTGAATGATAACATAAGCATAAAATTGCAATCCTTGAGTACTTCAGGACTGCACTTACAGTGTTGTAGCTGATTAAATGTACCTGGCTTCACTCCACCACTGATTCCACTCTGTCTGAACACTCTTGTGATGCCTCAGCATCCAGCAGGTGGAGCTATAGAATGTGTCTTAGTGACAAGACGCCTGACACTTTAAAACATTGTTACCACAGTATCAGTCGATGAATCAAGTTGTATGTGTAGAACATTTTTCAAGTGCAGTTTACAAGAAACGGTATGTAAAATGGTGTGCTCCTTTATTCACACAGGATCACCAGGTGGCTCCACATGTTTGATCTGGCCAGTTCTTATGCCAGATGTCCTTCCTGACACAACCCTGAAGGCATTTGTGTCTCTTCCCTTGTTAGATGAAGGTGAAAGCCAACTACTACATGCAGCCACTCAAGAGAGCCTTTTTTAAATGTTGAAAATTGCTCTAAGTTGTGATTATAATTATTAGTAAAATTTAATGACATGATAACTAACATTGAAATGTAGACAAAACAGAAATACAGGAATGAGTTTAAGTAATATTAATGATAAAATAGAAAATAAGAGTTTCTAGTAATAAACCAGCATAAACTCATTGAATACAAACCTGCTCTATGGATTACATTTACAAGCAGTATTAGTATTAGCATATACTTAATTTGCAAACGAAACAAATGATAAAAACCATCTAATCCATCCCAATATGGCCTTGTGTATTCAGTCCCAGCCGTAGATCTTGGAAAGCTGGTGAGAAAACATTTTACTCATGATTATACAGGAGAAAGGCCCAGAGTCAGACGTAGCCTGATGGGAAAATTATGGGACTGAATATAAAAAATACAAAACATATAAGGACTCTTAGGACCTGCCACGTTATGGAGCGGAAAAAATTAAACAAAACAAAAAACTAAATCAGTAAATCAATGTGTAAGTAAATCAATAAACAGAAATCATCACTGCTGGGGTTCTTAATAAAGATGCAAAGCAAAAATCAGAATCTGAAAGGTTAAGCGATGGTTGACAGAATAAGAAATTTGTGACAAGGGCTTTTCGTGCTTTGTATCCTTTTGTTTTTTGTTTTTTATTATTATTTTCCCCTTGAGGGCTCAAAAATGTATTCATAAGAAAATAAAACATTGCTCTGGTTTATAATGTGGCAAGCCAAAAAGGTGTTTTAGGGTATGCTAAATAGTAATTGAGAATATAATTTTATTTATTTATTTTTTAACATAGAACAATTTCTCTCTGTAGGTTTGCTAAAACAAAGATTAGTCCAGCTAACAATTTATAATTTAAGTATAAAAATATACATGGATTTTTTCATAAGCTGCACACAAAACACACTTTAGTTTGTTTAATGTTCACATTAAACAATGAAACTTTTCACCTCAAGTGGTTTAGGTTAAATAGGGACTACAAAATTTAACAAAATGTTTTAGTTTTTCTCTTTCTTTTTCATTTTTAATCCTCGTGACTTGAAGGAAATTCTCAGAGAAAAATATTCACACATCAACAACACTGAGTGGGTTTAGGTAAGGTAAGTTCAGCAAGACTGTTACATCTGTAACCATGTTGATAAATGCAAAAAGTAAAAGGTAGTATACTCATAGAAATGTTGATACTATAACTATTTTTCCGAACACCGAACAAGTGCACATCTCTTTGTGCTAGACTTTAACACATCAGGTGACAATTTTAGGTTAATGCATTGGGTGTTTCTTGTATTATGCAATATGTAAATTGCATTGAATTTCCAGTTTTATATGTGTGTGTATATATATATATATATATATATATATATATATATATATATATATATATATATATATATATATATATATATATATATATATATATATTAGTTAAAAAAGCGGAGATTCCAACACCTTAGCCATATTCGGTTTAAGCAGATTTCATTGTTGAATTTAATAGAAAAATCTTGAATTTTCTGTGCCTGTAGGCAAACTGAAAAACTTTAGGGGTCTGTCAGCACAGCAGCAGCTCCTTGAAGTCAAACTTGGAAAAAAAAAACAAAAAAACCCCAGGATAAAGTCAGAGGGATCTGAAGCATATCTGGCTCTTTTTAAGCTCAGTCACCATTAGCTGAACTACACATATGGCAGACAAGTTCTCGTCACTGTGGAGGTGACAATAGATCAAAGTATTTTGCTTATACTGAAGAAATACCTATAACGACAAGTCACCTGTGTACTTTGAGTCTACAGGTTTTTATTCTAAAACCAAAAAGTTTTATAATTACAGGATCGCAATGAGCTACCAGAACTTCAAACATTTATTTCTTACAATTCAGCCCAAAGAGTTCTGCTGATAGATTTGTTTCATTTGTTTATCATGTAAAAAAACTGAGACCTACTCTTGAAATTGTACTTTTTTTTTCTTGTATTGAGACAATTGAGGAATTAAATGTGCAGTTAAACTTCTTTACACTGACAGAAAGGGTAGTGTCATTCCTCTGGCACTCTTAAGATCAAAGTGGTGCTGTATGTGTCTTATGGAGTCCAGAGTTTTGCAAATGCAGGGTGTGCCAAGAATATATCCCCCACACCGTTACACCGCTAGCAGCTTGAACTGTTGATACAAGCAGAAGGAATCTGTTTACAGCAAATTCTGACTCTACCATCTGAATGTTGAAGCAGAAATTGAGACTCAGGCAACGTTTTTCAAATCTTCTCTAATTGCCTAAGTTTCCTATTTAGCCTACAGGAGTGTGGTCTTCTGTTGCATTTGAGATGCTCTTCTGCATACCTTAGTTGTAACGAGCTGCTTATTTGAGTTACTGTTGCATACAGTACCTATCAGCTTAAAGAAGTCAGCCCATTCACCTCTGACCTCTGTCATCAATAAGGCAATTTCTCCCACAAACTTGCCACTCAATGGTTATTTTCAGGCCATTCTCTGTGGTCTGAAACCCTAGAGATGGCTGTTTATAAAATACAGCCATGCCACATTCAAAGTCGCTTAATTGGACTTTCTTCTTCGTTCTGATGCTCAGATTGAGCCCAAGCAGGTCAACTTGACCACATCTACATGCCTAAATGTATTGCGTTGCTGCCATGTGATTGGCTGATTACATATTTGGGTTAAGAGGAGTTAAACAGGCGCGCCTAAAGTGGTCCTGAATATGGTACTGTCTAGGGACGCACCTTGCTCACTGCCACACTAACTTAGCTATTCAAGCTGTCATTTAAATGTGTCTGTAAAAACTGGTCAAGCACTGCTTTGAATTTAAAGCCCAAATTCTTATTGAACTATTGATCGGTGAATGGAAGTTTACCAAAATAAAAGAGAGATGGAGTGAGAGAAAAACAAGCTACAACAACTTAGAACTATTTTTATAAAAGCTCTACAAAACCTACAGCTGCTCAGTATGCTTCAGTTAAGCAAACATAGTAAATATTCCTCCCAGTTAGATTGTATCGTTATATCACTGCCCTACAGTTCTATGAATCACTCCTGTCTTTATTCTTAGACTTTCTTTTTATAGCAATTCCAACAGTCACACACACACACACACACACACACACACACACACACACACACACACACACACACACACACACTCAGACACGCACACACTTTGCTTGATAACATTATCTAAAGGGCTGTGTGAGTGTATTGCGCATGCATGAGTGTGTGTGTGTGTGTGTGTGTGTGTGTGTGTGTGTGTGTGTGTGTGTGTGAGAATAGGTTATACATGGCAGGCTAGGAAATGTGACCTATCTGTGGTGGTGCAGCTGTCGTTCCCGACCTGCAGGATTTGGGGGTGAAGCAGTGACAAGGGAGAGAAGGAGACAGATAACACGAACCGACTTGAGAACATTAAAGCCTAAAAAGGTTAAGGGTGTAGATTTTAAAAAGCACTTACATTTTTTTAATGGTAAAAACACAAGACCGGAAGGCCTGAGTCGTTTGACATTTAGGAAAAAAGGGATCTGTCTCTGTCTCACCCTTCACCAGGGTTCAAGCTGTTGAAAGGGACCATGGCCGTGGCTGCTAATGCTACATGATCTAGGGTGGCCTTACACCTACAGCCCGTGCTCGCTGAGGACACTGAGAGACACGGGCTTTAGCAAATGATTTGAGATGAAACATTTTGCTCCATGGATCTTGTTACCTTAACATGGACTTTGCGGGGATGTCCAAAGGGATTCCTGTCGGCTTTGATGGAAAGAGAGAGGTAAGGTGCATTACTTTCTATTATATAGCCTATTTTAGGCGACTCCTTGGATCAGCATATGAAACATCATACATTAACACATGAAAGAAATCCGCCAGCTATTCTTTCATTTTGCTTCTCCACTTGCTGTCATCTGGAGTGATCACTAAACTTTTTCCTACACAGGCTTATGAAATTCTGCCCTTTAAATGGCAAAAAATGTCATTTTATTGTCATAATTGTATTTCAAATTGAATGAATTTTCCCCTCATTTGATTAGTATCATTATCATTTAGAAAAAATTGCCAACATTAACTGCAGGTAGGTGAAGGAAACCAAATCACGACCTTTGGCTTCACAGTCCTTTGTACAACTTGTACCACTCTTCAACTGTCCAGGCTGTTGTTTAGTCTAAGACCCACTAGTGGCATCCAAAAAGGTGCTAAAATTGGTTGAGCACACTACCTCCCTCCCAGCTACCACAGCTTGACTTCTCTGTGGTTCATCAGTTTCGTGACACGGGTGCCAAAATGAGAGGACATACAATAGTGACATACACATACAGTGACTTCTGAAAGTGTCCCTGCAGTGATTTCTAAGGCAGAATCCTCACTGAAGATCATGAGTATCCAGTATTGATTTTCAGCCTTTGCAAAGAGATTTTTCCAGCTCTTCTGAATCTTTTGATGATGTTATGTTCTGCAGATGATAAAATATTCACAATCTTTACAGTTTTACATTGACGAACATTATTCTGAAATTGTTTCAGAATTTGTAGATGCAGTTTTTGTTTTGCAGATGGGTGAACCTCTGCCCGTCTTTACTTAACTTACTTACATTAAACTCAATCATGTTACTGACATGTTACTATCGTAATGTTCCACTTATTTTTCCAGGCTTTTGTGCTGCTGCCTTCAGCTTCAAAATAAGCTAATATTTTCTATGAAATACTAAAATGTCCCAGTTTAAACAGTTCATGTGTTTTCTGTTCTGCACCGTGAATAAGATATGGGTTTTTGAGATTTTCAAATCATTGCACTCTGTTTTTATTTACATTTTTCACATCATCCAAATTTTTGGGGGGAATTGAGGTTATAACAAAAGGTCACAGTTTGGGTTAAAACACACAATTTCATAGGCTCTGCTGTAAAAATATTCAGGTTTGCACTGGGGACCAGCATGCTTTTTTGTCACTTATAATGACTTTACTTTCACTTGGTATATAGAGACATTACAAAGGGTACAATCAGCCTCTTTTAAGCCATTTTAATGACCAGTTTCAAAATAATACATTTTATACATTACAGAGTAAAAATATCTTCGTTTTGTTTGTTTGTTTGTTTGGGTTTTTTTGGCATGTTGGGATCGGTAGATAACTTTGATGTCAGTGTGATAAATATACTCTGGTTTTTTTCAGTTCCTGGTGCAACATCCCAGCTCAAACCCCCTCTGCACTCCCAGTGAGCCCAGAGACATCTAAACTGATGGAGTCTTTCAGAGGAGGCATTCAATAAATGCAGTTCATCTTGATAACCCAGTCAATTACCAGATAAGAAGTACAGTTAATTAAAAAGTCTTTAAGAAGTCAAGATGGCAGAAAGCCACGGTTCAAGTTCCAGTTCGAACATCCCTTCCAAGAGGGCCAAAATCAGCAGTGACCACGTTCCAGAAAACGGGGCTAATATCCGAGAACCAACAGCACCCGTTTTTGTGCGTAAGCTCCGTAAAGCAGCAGTGGGAACAGGTTGTGATATCCGACTGAGGGTGTCAGTGCTGGGGCATCCGACACCTTCACTGGCCTGGTACCGCAACGATGAGCTCTTATCTCCATCGGAAGCCCAGGACTCGGGCGGGCTCTGGATACGAGACTGCCGCACAAATGATGCTGGCTTGTACACCTGCGTGGCAACCAATGAGCTGGGAGAGGCAAGGTGCAGTGCCGTTTTGGCCGTCATGGACCTCGGTGAAGGTAATCACAATGAGCTTAAACACATCATTCCTGTCAAAGGAAGCCATCATGATGAGGGATTTTAAGCTTTAATGATATATAACTGATTCAGTAAGACCAACCGGTGATTTGCACAAATACTACACTAATCCTGTGCTTGTACTCGTGTAGTCTTTGACTTGTGGCAAACACTGTGGCTCCAGTATATTTTTGTATTTTTGGATAAACTAACCGCCTTTCATTGTCGATATTTTGGCTCATCTTGTTAATCCTTATCTTCTTGAAACTTTATCCTACTTATTAAAAGCGCATTTAGACAAATCAACTGTCGACCCAAGTTCCAAGAGCCGAGATTGGGTTTTAAGTTTCAGATAGTCAGCCCATCGTCTATGTCTGCAGAGCCTCACTGGGAAACACTTAAAATTAGCTTGTTGCATTCTCTCTGCTGCACAGCTGAACGTTACAGAAGATATATGCTATACAGTTCTTAACAAATTTATTAGGGCGCCTGGCATGAAAGCACGAAAACACAAATATTTTAGGAATCTGTCAAAAGCCTGTTGAAAACAAAATATTCTTATTTTTTAGGCACGTTGTATATTGTTCTTGTATTTTGCACCTGTAACTAAAATCAGAAAACCTCCTGGTAGACTGCGGAAAGTATCCTTCAAGACTTTAAGTAGACTGTCTACATGAATTGCCAGCCACTCATCGGTTGTATCACTAGTTCGACAACTTGCTATTTTGGCATATACAACCCGCACAATGATATAATAATAATACAACAAAATTCAAGTAGATGTCAACTTTAAACTTTCAGTCTCTGGTAGTAGACAAGGTCTTGGTGTTATGCTGATTTTATAATGCTGTATAAATAAGCACAGTGATATTAAAGTCACTGCGTGGATTGTTCTGCAGATAAATAAGTGTGTAAAATGGTTTTTGCTTCAATACTGTAAATGCTCACCTTTAGTAGAAATGTCTTTCGACTGAAAATAAAGACCTCATAGCCTGTTTACAAGTTTTTTAAAATGCTGATTTCAGTCATTCTGTATGGATTTTTGAAACTGCAGAAATGCTTGGGAAGGTAAATATTTCCAAGCCAATGCTTAACAGCTGATTGAACAGAAGACCAAGGCTGTGACGGCGCTGTAAAAAGTCATTTAGCTGTAAAGATATTGCTGCTTTTGCAGCTCTGTATCACTTCCAAAATTAGAACACTTGGCTGAGACAGTTTCGCTCAGGATGACTGGTCTTGTCAGCATAAATTCACACAGCAAGGCATGCGAGGCATAAGTTATGTATCTGAGAAAAAAAAAGAAAAAGAAAAGATCAGTCCCATCTGTCATATCTTCAACATCAGTTTTTCCAAGTCCCACATGCTGACATCCTGTCAGTGCAATGTAATGCAGCTACTTTAAGTGCAGGCTATGAAGTGAAGTAGTCAGAATGAAAAAGGTAGCATGTAGCAGATACTGCTGCATGAAAGCACATATGATTTAGTGTCTTTGTCAAAGACATTTCACAGTCATGGACTGTCTAACACTCTGCTTGTCTACATTTGTTTGTTGCTCCACACCTGTGTTGGTCAAGTTACTTGAAAAAAGTAATTAGTTACCAATTACTGATTACTTCTCCAAAAATGTAATCCCGTTACTTTACCGATTACTTATTTTCAAAAGTAATTAGTTACTTAGTTACTTAGTTACTTTTTAAAAACATGATACAACCTAAATACGTAAGCAATAGAAGCAATAGAACTTTCAGCCCAGTTGTATTTTTTATGCATAATCCATCATATACAATTGAATCAAATGGAAAGCCTCTTTTAAAAAATTATTTTATTAGTTTTAATCTTTTAATTTTATGCACATTGCATTAAGCAAAAATTAAATTATATGCAACTGTCTTTGAGATGAAGAAATTGTTCAACATTTAAACCTATTTTCTGCATATTCCAGCATATAAAATAAAATAATGATTTGTGTTTACACTCACTCTTTCAAACAGATGCAAGTAAAACACAGCAAAAAATAAATAAAATCAAAGATCCAGCGGCACTGAGTCCTGTTGCTCTTAAATCTATTTTCACCTGTTTAGGCAGGAGTGGGGCCGGTGGCGGCTTGCTAAGTGCTTGCTCAGATTTGAAATTTAATTTTTTCGCTGTAGAAGGAAGTTTTCTTCCCACGCAGAGTGAACAGCGGACGCTAATGTTTTTGTCCCTTTTTACGGAATCAAACTCAAAGTAATGTCAGTACTTCCAAGTTTTAAACCCTGCATGGTTGTACTCTTTCTGCACTCCATATTATCCATTGTTGATCTACACACGTCTGTTGCTGCGATGGACGTCGCTTATGTCAGCGTCATGAGACACTCTCACAAACAAAAGCACGATGGTTTACTAATGCAGTAATGCAGCGTGCTTACAGGAAAGTAACAGTAATCTAATTACTTTTTTTGCAATAGTAATCCCTTACATTACTCGTTACTTGAAAAAAGTAGTCGGAAATACAGTAACGCTGCCCATCTCGGCTCCACGCTCCTGTTACTTACTGGAGAAGGAACATACTACCAGATTGTACACTCCAAAAAAAAAAAGGATTATTCATAATTTAGAGTAAAATATAACAAAAATATGTAAAATCAGAGGTTTGTTTATTCAAATATTCAACCATTAAAGAAAACATGCTTGGTATAAACTGAATGCATACCATGAATTTTACCATTTTATATTGTACTTAAATAAAAAAATTACATGAAAGTCTTACATATTATCAAATTACATCGTTTCCTGTGGGGTTACTAAAGTATTCTGATTCTGACCACTTAAAACCAACATTTTGGGCACAAATGTCACATTAAACTTCACATGAATCCCAGTCTTTCAGCGCCTTTAGTAGATAGTCAGAGCACTGGACCTAATTTTCCAAGCTTATCCCTGTGATGTTTAGTAGGTTCGAACACTCACAGCCAGTTTGCATCATCACTTTGAGTGCTTTGTGTGGCTTGCAGTGCGATCATTGTATTGCTGGGAACATTTCGTCACAGTCTCGGTGCCCTGTCCTGTCTACAAATTTGACTGCTGAGCTCACATGTCAGCAGCTCTCACACTATGAGCTGGCACGTACGGTCCAGCTGGTGTACTGTATCACTCAGCTCCTCTGCACTCTCTGTCTCACTCTCCTGGTTTTGATCTGTCACGGCTACCTACGTCTTTATTTATTTCTCCTCTATCTTTATTTTCCTCTCCCTCTGCTCATTTTGGACTGATTGAAACATTAAGCCATGCATAGTTTTTCAGTTTGTTTGCTTTACTTTTTTCTCCTTATGCACAGAGCAATACACTTGACACCTTAAATCAGACTTAAATCACTAAAATAAAGAACTAAGTTGGATGTGACTGTCGTGGGACACAACAGTCACGTGGCCCTCTCTTGCTTTTTCCTGAAACATACATCATATACACTGCTGACATGTTTAGATTATTAAACATGGCCAAATATTCAAATACTAAGCTCATGTGCAAATAATCGCTATGAGCGAAAAGCTCAGGCTGCTCTAAATATTCAGTTTCAGGCTTCTTTTTTTAAACTCTCGTGTAGTGGTTAAAACATTTGCTTGGCAAACGAAAGGCTGCTGGTTCAATTCCAGTCAGAGATGGGGTTACATCAGGAAGGGCGTAAAACTCAACCTGTCAAATCGAACCTGTGTAGCTACATGTGGCGACCCCTTGTGGCAAGGGAACCAGTGAAGGTAGCTTTCTGTCTATGTGATAACAAAGACAGCATAAATTCGATTTAGAGGACATAATGATATACTTGCACACGTCATACAGGGGCCTAAATTGGACAAAAGAGGCTTTGTTTCTCTTTTTTTCTTGCTGCTTACGTGAAAACCAGCCATTCACTGTTGGCTCTCTATTTTTATCCATCCTGTAGGTTTTATTTTCTTATCTTCCTGACCACTGCCTCCCTCTTACATCTCCCCTCTTCTCACTCTCCTTGTGGTTATTTATGGCCCGGTATGTGCCGTGCCAGCCAGAGGGCTCGTGCTCTAGTGATGTGTGGATGCCGTCGGCCCCCTTCTCTGATTGCACCAGCAGACATCACAGATAATTATAGCTTCGCCACGGTCAAGACGCAGCACTGTCACACTTAATCACGCTCAGCTTGATGAATAAAGAGAAAAGGAGAGTGCGCTGGGACTGGAGGGGGTTAGTGTATACTTGCCCATGTGGGTGCAGTCACTGGGTGTTCTGGCTGCTTTTGAGCATCACTCAGTGAGTCAGGCACTCAGGTCTGTCACTTTAAGATATCATCCTGTGCGATCAGACCAACCAGAAACCAGAGCGGTGTGGTGTCACGAGCCCACACTGCTTTATTAACGTCACCTTCTGTCGTACGGCATTAATGTGCCGTCACACATCATAAGGCTGGATTAGCAGTTTGATGAAACGGCAGGAAATGGCAAATTGACCATCATTTTTTTTGTTTTTTTAAGCTACTTTTACAATAAATTATTGGAAAAACTGTGATACAGCGGTGTGAGTGAACGTGTCAGACACGACTTGCAGTTACTGATAAGGTAACATTTGAAAAGTTCTTTAGAAAAAGGCACCCAAGCTTAGGGAAGAACATAAAGGACATCCAGAGACATCTAAGGGTTCATAACACATAACACAGCTACATCTTTGCTGTAATCTTTGCTTTTTTCCTGCTCTGGCTGCAATATTATTTAATATTATTTATACATTTAAGGTGGAACTTGATAAATCCTGTTGACAATGACGTCCAAGTTTTATTTGCAAAGCTGCCAAATACCAACCAAAGATGGGAAAAGCAGGCAGTCAAATAATTTCTGCAATGAGGATAATATTTGCTTTGTTTTTACACAGGTGATGTCTGTTTTATACATATTCTTAGTCTCTCAAGAGCTTCACAATTTAATCTGTCTCATAGGGAGTTTAAAAAGTTGAGGTACTTGAAAGACGCAATCAATAAATGTGTCCACAGAATATTACTGACATCCACCGACGATGGGCGAAGACTTGCTAACAACGCAAAGTGGGCAAATCCCGAGATAGATTTTTCTCCACTTTGAGACGAACAGTTGAAGTCGTTATCAATGAGAGCTAATGCTACTGTTGGCTGACATACGACAAGCTAGGAATACATTACAAGGTCATCTAGGTAGCTAAAACCTGGAATGTCATCTAGCAGTGTACACTAACATAAAGAAAGAATTTGTATTATCAACATGGGCTAATAAAGTAAATCAGAAGTGCCCAAGATGCCATAGATCAGGGGTGTCGAACTCCAGGCCTCGAGGGCCGGTGTCCTGCAGGTTTTAGATATCACCCCGTTTCAACACACCTGAATCAAATTATTAGTTCATTACTAGGCTTCTGGAGAACTTCAAGACATGTTGAGCAGGTAATTTAGCCATTTAAATCAGCTGTGTTGGATCAAAGACAAACCTAAAACCTGCAGGACTCCGGCCCTCAAGGCCTGGAGTTCGACACCTGTGCCATAGATGATTACCGAACAACAAAGACATGTTGTCTATACAGCCAATCAGGTGAAAAATCATCGGCTCAGTCACACCCCAGTGATTTAAACAATTTCTTTCTGGATGCAGATGATCAGTTAAAATATTTGAAAGATGTACAAAGTGGAGCTCCAACCAATATAAAGACCAGTCACGGTGGTATGGAAGGTATAGTCATAGAAGGTTCAGTCCTGCTGTACAAGACTAACAATAACACCGTGGTCAGGTTTGCTATTCTTATTCAGGAAATAGCAATGGCACTGCATTCCACAGTCACTCATATCCTTGTGTTAATCTATTCATCCGGCCACAGAGTTCAGTTTAAACTTCATCTTTAAGTGGGACAAGGCTACAGTGTTATAAAAACCTCTAGCATCAAGGTTCATGAGCACATAGCTGTCTGAAATAGGGCCGCGACTCTTCGGCAATCCTCCCTGTAACTGTCTCATTGTCCCATAATGTATGAGGTGTTATACCATATCATTAATGGTGCACTACAACATATCTGCCATGCACTAGAGTTTCAAAACTGCCCGTGGTCCAAACAGAGCGACCCACAGAGGACAGGAAAGGTCGTTCTGTGTTGCCGTGTGTTTAATCTCCTGCTATAACCAGGGGTGGGCGAGGGCTGTGAAAGGGGGTGCAGAGGGAAAGTACAACTGTAGGGGGTGAACTATGCAGGACTTGAAATAGACCACTGAAGTTGGCAGTCAACGTTAGGACTTTGGGGGGTACAGGGAGAGGGGTATGGGCTGAACATGACAAAGTTTGGAGGTTTAGCAGCTATCTTAAGGTGGTGCATCGTTGCAGGACCACTTCCCCATTTCATGCTAGAGAAGAAGCCATTTTGAGGCATCTTTATAAGAAAAAGACGATTCTGAGAAATGTAGGCCTTTTGGAAAAATTTAGGAATGTCCTATGTTCTCAGCAAGGTTTTAATAGAAAAGAGCTTGTGCTGGAAGAAATTCGTTTGGGCAGGAGTAGCCATCTGGTTGGTTTTTTAAAGGATTTTACAAGAGAAAAACACAAGCCATGTCCAGGAAGGAGCTACTCGATGCACGAAAAGCTTTGAGGAGCTTTAGGGAAGGTGTGAGTGGGCCGAGAAGCAAGAAACAAAGAGGTGAGTGGGAGATGGCATCAACAGAAACTATGTACTACGACCAAAAAAATCTTATTTTTGTGGTGCTGAAGTACGAGAATGATCATATTATTGCAGGGAGTTATAGTGTGCATACTCAACTAAGTGGAACAGCTGTAATGGAAATGGAAACAAGGCAATACACTTGAGGCCGCTATTGTTCCTGCTTAATTGGATTCAGTGTGTCTCTGTTGTATCCTCGTGGATAATTGTTTGTACTGCAGGCTTTACTTCAAAGTACACCAATCCTGTTTTGTGAAATTATTAGTATAGCACTTGCCTATAAACTGATTTTCTTTGACTTTTAACTGGTTTAGATTTGACGTCAAAAAAGCACAAATTAAAATTGGACTCACAGAATGATCACCAGCTAAATCTGAGCATTTCCTGTTGCTTTTAAAAGTGCATATACAGTCTTATACAGGATTAACATGAACATGGAAATACCTGAAATGTATGTTTTAAATCAGCACTTTTATGGAAATCTTACCTATGTGCTTTTAGGTGTTGTTGATGTTATGTTTGTGGGCAAACATTAAACCTAATGTCTCCTAACTCAATGCCTCGGTAGCCATATACAGCAAGGCATTCGACCCAGACCTCTTGTATGTATTAAACTGCCATACTGGAGCAGAAGTAATCTGTCGCTCCTTGATGATTTCACATTCTCTAAACATTTTGTTCAAGTGGATTAAGGATGTGGGACAATTAATTAGGTTCTCTAGTCTCATGAGGCAGCTGAGGCAATATGTGAGGGTAAAGCTTGCGCTGTTTAGCCTCTGGTCTGGCGAATGCTGTGTTCCAGCCTGCTGGTACACAGTCGTTCACAGTAACCCTCAGGGATTAGGTCAGGATTAGGTGGTAGGATCAGGTTTCACTGTGACTGTCAACGCTGGCCACTGTCATTTGGGATTTCCAAAGTACCTCACAAACTGAACTGATTCATCATGCTGTAGCTCCTGAAGGTTTTTTGTTTGTTTATCTGGCAGCATATAAAGATCTCTTGTGAGAATTCTTCATAATTTTGCAGGCTTCACAGATTACTTTCAACTTTTACTGTGAGACTTTAAGTCTGGTCTGTAGGCAGTTTCATATATCAAATATATTTCATATATCATATATATATAAAAACACCCAACAACCAGCAAATGTCAACAATCTTGGGCTCGGTGAATAAGACGCCCTTTGGAGAAATTTGAAATGCAATAAGTCTCTTCTTCATATATCATCTGTCCATAGCGAGATTTTTTAAAAAAACCCACAAAACAGAACTCACATTTTTACTTTAGACTCGTAAAAACCTCTAAATTAAACAATAAATACCCATCTTGTAACACCGAGCCTGCAAACACAGGTGTTACTGAACCTCTACCAATATAGATGCAACATAAATAAAGCATAACAAATTCTACAGCTATTTCCACTACGGCGGTACCACGCGACCTCTTTGGTGCTATGCTTGGCAACCTTTAAAAAATGATGGAGATTGCATTTTGTAATAGTATCCAACATTGGAAACTCCAGGATAGAAAGGATGAGTTTTAGCACTGTTTGTAACAAGTTTGAGTCAGCATATGGAATAGAAAAAGGACCTCGTTTTTGGTTTTGTTTTTTACACACATTTAATGATTGAACAATGGCGTACACTCAAAATTTCATGAGGTTTTTTCTTTTTGCTGATATCAGAAGAGATCAGCATGTGGTTCATTGTTTGAAAAGCTTGTGAAAAAAAACCACTATTTTGTTGTCTATTGTCCACAAATCTCACAAATTAGATGAACATCTTATAGGATTAGGGTAGCTAGACGAAATGTAAAAGTGGGCCTGTTATGCTTAACCTTATTGTATCAAGTTGAAGTAATTGTGTACTATGTGACTTTATCAGTCTCTTGCATTTTAATTTGCAGGCATTCATTTATCCATCGCTGTTTTAAGGTCTCATCACAGCATTTCAGTCAGGTTGAGGTCTGGACTTTGACTTGGCCATCGCAACACCTTGATTTTTCTTTTTTTTTAAAAGTAATTCTATTGCAGATTTGCTGCTGTGCTTGGGATCATTGTCTTGCTTCATGACCCAATTTCAGCCAAAATTAAGCTGTAGGACAGATGTCCTGACATTTGACTCTAGAATACTTTGTTATACAGAGGAGTGCGTGGTCGGCTCAGTGACTGCAAGGTGCTCAAGTCCTGTGGCTGCAAAACAAGCCCAAATCATCACCCCTCCACCACCATGCTTCATAGTTGGTATGAGGTGTTTGTGCTGATCTGCTGGGTTTGGTTTTGTGCATTATGACCATTATAACATCTCTACTTAGGTCTTGTCTGTCCAAAGGACATCGTTCCATAAGTCTTGTGGTTTGTTCAGATGCAACTTTGCAAATTGAAGCTGTGCTTAGATGTTATTTGGAGAGAGTAAAGGCTTTCTCCTGGTAAACCTTCCAGACACGCCATACTTGTTCAGTGTTTTTCTAATTGTGCTGTCATGAACATTAACATTTAACATGGTAACTGAGGCCTGAACAGTCTGAGATTGGCTCTGTTGTGTTTTTTTTTTTCTTCTGAGGATTACACTGTCTTACCTGAGGGTGAATTTGCTAGGACACCTAATCATGTAAACATTGTGGCGTTGTATTAACACGCACCTGAAAGCCTAGCAAACTCCCAAAACTTCTCACTTCACACAGTTTGGTAATCAGCTAATCAAGTGCATTTGATTAAATTACCCTCTTAATTCCTATGGAGCAGTAAGCGTGTACTTAATTATCCACAGGATTGCGTAGAGCTCTGTGAAAACGTTTTTTTCCCCCACATTCCCATATACAGTTAAAACAGAGGATGCTCATATTGAACATGGATGAAGTTTTTAAAAATGAGGTCAGTTACCCTCGCTTTGTGAGGGCCAACCAATCAGGAGCAAGGCTTCTTAAAAGGAGGGGGAAGGCAAGATTCTAAGAAATAAGAAATCTTTTTCGACTGTGAATTTCAAAAAGATTAAGCTGGAAAAGGCAGAGATTGGTTTATCAATACAATAAATAATGAACAGATCTTTTGTCGTTGGGTCAGCTGAATTTGCTTAACAAACCTGGTTAAAAATGAAGATGCGGTCTGCAGAGAAAAACAGAAATGGTGTGATCACAGTGTAGTCTAACAGCAGCAGAATCTGTTTTCTGTTGCAGGGAGATTATGCCAGCCTTGCTGCTGATAAAGCTGTATGCCTGGAAGGCATCCATCAAGTCTTCTCCACAGAATGCAGCCTCTGTCACAAAATCAATGGGTTTCCGTGAAGTCTGCTTTCTCTCTTGTTGCTTTAAGCTAATTAAACTGTACCATGCTCCAAATTGTACCTGTCCGAAGTCTTTTTAATGCTCATTCATGGTTTGCTATCTCTCCGTGCGTGTTGACATTGCAAGAAAACAAATTTTGCACTGAGTTTATTCAGCTGAGATGTTTAAATCCGACTTTCAGGAGGAAATATGAGCCCATTTGGTTTGCACAGATGTGTCTGAAACATATCAGAGGTCACTAATGAGGATTCTGTCTATGTATGCTGAAGGTCTGAGCAGTGCATTGAACAGTGATGTTGCCTGAAGCTTCAAAGAAACCAGATTCAAAGTAAGATAGATAGCATGCACCAATCAAATCTAATTATCCTTTCTTAATGGCTGACAGTGTATGATATCCCAGCCAGAGATTGGTTGCAGCTGCCTCGTTGTGGCTTTTAGTGAGTATAAAAAAAACACCTCATGAGTTTCTTCCTAGCAGCTCTGCCACCGTATCTGGCTTTTCATTGGATGATGGTCATGGAAACTTGTGTTTTGATGGGCTTATTGATCTGGGGGGCGTTTGAACTGTTACTTGGGGGTGTATCCCATATCACGCATAAAGCATTGGTATCGATTGTTTCGCTTTCTCTGTTGGACTGAATGCCTCTGGCCACTGGTGATGGATGGAGGAGGAAGCGAGGCGAGCGAGGGTGAATAGAGGGAGGTTTGTTAAAATAACAATGGGAAACTGCAATCCGTTGCATCTGGGCTTGCGTTTTAGTGAAAACCTAGTTTGTGATGTTTCGAGGAGAAGAATATATCTTTCACAGCTGGGTGACAGTCATCGGATAAATGCATCAAGAGGGAAAAAGCTAATAACTAGAATTAAAACCCACGTTCAGAGAGCGGCCCAGCTGGAGTAAATCTCACATATTGATTGTGTGTTTGCACGGCCAGAAACAGTAACATGCCTAACTTAACAACGCTATGTTAAAACCATGTTATTTGGCAAAGCATGTCAGCAGTCGAGGATAGAAAAGGTGTGCGGATATGTGGATGCTGACTATGGGTGGCTAGAGAGAAAAAAAAGATCTGTGTCTGCCTGTAATTATTTTTAGATCTATGTGATGGAGGAGGGAGTACAGAAACATCTGAAAGAACAATTAATTTGAATCAAGAGAAAGAGGTTTAATGGAGGAGGTGGTTGGACGGTGGGAGGTGGGTGCAATAGTCTTGTGACCTTTTCTTAAAATTAAAAAAAAAAGACATCCTGGAAGGGAGTGTTTCATAATATTCTCTTTGTCTGATTTGCAGAAGCATCTAAGTAGAAAAAGCATTTTATCAATAGTCATTTAGAGCGGAGAAATGTCGAAGAAAGAGTAAATCTTTCAGCTTTAATTCATTTAACTGTTCCAAATTTTAAAAGACCATTTGTCACTAAGCAACAGAGTTGTGTGGTGGTTAGCATTGTCACCTCAAAGCAAAACAGGACAGGGCCTTTCCGTGTGTTTGGTGATTGTAATTTGGCCATAGGAGTAGTGGAGACCCTAGTTGGATAAGCAAATGGACTAGTACTTAAATAACACTTTTGGGTGACTACTTGCCTCATTTATCCAATCACACACACTCACAAGGATACTTTGACACACAGACTGGAGTAGCTGGGGATTGAACCACTGATTTTACAATGAGTAGAGGAGCCCCCTACCTCCTGAGCCACAGCTGCCATGAAGGAGTTAAGAAAATAGAAGAATCAATGACTGAAATGTGAAAAATGTCAGTTGTCTTAATGTGAAAGGTAAAGTCCTTGGAGAAAATTACCAACAGTTCCACAGTGTTTTGTATATTCATATGTTTTACAGCTTGCAACTGTAATGTCTCATCTCACCACTCTCAAAAACTTAATTTCCAGGTGCACAAAGTTGGCTTTTTAACAGAAAAATCTATAATGGACTGACATGATGGGAGACAGATAAAGTTTGTGATCCTAACTCTAGTGAAAAATGCAGAGCACTTAGGAATGAAGCAACAGAAACAGACTTTATTTAGGAGGTGATAAAGACCAGTGAACCTAAAAAGAAACTAACAGTGCATTAAATCTCTCTAAGACGATATCTACAAACAGTAAGCAAAATATTTGCATCTCTGTCACAAGGCAGCTCCAGCGTAGGATCAAACTCAAAACACATTAAGAAAAATATGCAAATACACAATAAAAATGACTAGTGGCCTGTCAAGAAAAACATCCACATTCCTTATGTTGCTTGAACAATTGAACAATAGATGTGAGTGTGGTCATATGCAAAGTGAAAATGTTGTTTTCTCCCAAACCCTCAATACATCAAAAAGCAACATTTGGGGGAGCATGGATGGTAACTGTAATGGTGAGTCAGAGACTCTGCATTTGTAGCAAAATGCTGAGATGTGTGGCAGACTAAATAAGGATGTGGCTAAACTGAGGAGATGACGCACTGTAAAGTAGACCCCGTAATTAAGGTAGACAAACAGCTTCCACAAGTACTTTTTTCTTGGAGTTAAAAAGTAAAGAAAGATGGCTACGTCCACACGTACCCGGGTATTTTTGAAAACGCAGATTTTTCTATGCGTTTGCACCTTTCGTCCACACGTAAACGGCGTTTTCAGTCACTGAAAACGGAGATTTTTAAAAACGCCTGCCAGGGTGGATATTTTCGAAAACTCCGTTTTTGCATTTACGTGTGGACGAGGAAAACGGAGAAAACGCAGCGTCAAAGGTGTGCGCCTTTTTTGACGTCACACTGTGCGCCACGTTATTGTTTCGGTGAAATGAATTTCTACAATACTGTTACTGTTAATTGTCCTCTCTGCAGTGTTTAAATCAGGGGTGCCCAATCCTAGTCCTCGAGAGCTACTGTCCTGCAGCTTTTAGATGCATCCCTACTCCAACACAGCTGAATCAAATGGTTTGATGACCTCTTCAGCATGTCATCAAGTTTGGCAAAGGCCTGATAACAAGACATTCATTTGGTTCAGGTGTGTTGGAACAAGGATGAATCTAAAAGCTGCAGGACGGTAGCTCTCGAGGACTAGGATTGGGCACCCCTGGTTTAAATGCTTACATATACACACACAGTTACTGTCCCTCCACACATACGACTCGGTTCTGCTTCTATGCCCCATCTTTGTTTACTATTTCCTACCGAGGCTTCTAGACTTCTGATTGGCCAACATTTCTACACGGTTAGGAATATATCGCCACCTGTTGCTTTGGCATGTTCCTAGCAGCGTTTTCCTTCATGTCTGCGTTTACGTGTGGACGGGATTATTTTTTTAAACGAAAACGGAAAATCTCCGTTTTCAAAAATACCCGTGTACGTGTGGACGTAGCCTTAGCCTCAATGTAAAACTCTGTCTTCACTTTAATGTTCTTAACATTAAAGAAAACCTTGCTACTACTTTCAATGTACTTACAAGTGAGTGTAAAAATCACTCACTTGTAAACCCTAACAAACTCTGTGGGTGAGCCATGGACAAGATTTGCGGATTACTGGTAGTTGTTTGGTTTCTATTTGTAGGCTGTTTATAAAGGAACAAAATTTTGTTTGCATGGAGGTAATAATCACAGTAAAGAGTAAAAGAGGGAGTGGCACTCGTAATGCAGTCATTTTTGGTTTAATTTTTAAATTCAGTTTTTAAAAAACACATGGAACATGTAAAGTCATGGTACAATAACCCCACAGTACTGAACAAAAGAATAGGAATGAGAATAAGAATAAGAACAAGAATGGGGACAAGAACAGAAATAGTAATAAAAATAAGAAAAAGAATAAGAATGGGAACTAGCATACGAATAAGAATAGGAATGAGAATAAGAATGAGCATGAGAACAAAATAATAACAGGAATAAAAAATCAGAACAATAATAATAATAGGACTACAAATAAGAATAAGAATCAGAATGGGAACTGCCATAAGAATAATAGGAACAAGAATAATAATAAGAATGAGAACTAGAATAGGAATAAGAATAAGAATGGAAACAAAATTTAAAAAATAGGAACAACAATAAGAATAAGAACAAGAATAAGAATAAAAATAGGACAAAGAATGGAAGGAAGGAACAAGAATAGGAAAAAGAATAAGAATGGAACAGGAATAAGAACAGGAATAAAAACAAGAATGGGAATACAAATAAGAATAATAATGGGAACAAGAATAAGAATAGGAATACAAATAAGAATAAGAATCAGAATGGGAACTAGCATAAGAATAAGAATAGGAAAAAAAATAGTAAAAAGAATTAGAACAAGAAGACCAGGAATAGGAATGATTTTTTTGTAGTGGCCTTCTTCAGCAATAGTGTTCATTACTATAGCAATATATATGTATCAGCAATTAACAATTTTATTTAGTTGCACATTTTAATTAGAGTATATATCTCTGGATTTTGGACAACAACCACATCACTATGGGAACTTGCAATCGACGCTCTGCGGTGTTTTTCTTTTTTTAAATTTTTAAATTTTGGTTGTTTATTTGACAAAATTATTTATTCAAAAATGGGGACGCTTTTAGGTTTCCCTCAAACTATGGCTGCTGTTTGTTGTGTATTGACCTCTAATGCATGTAGGGTAGTGCATTTGCTCTTCTACTTCATATCACCCTCAGTTGCTTGAGGTCTAGACCCTATCACTGGTTAAAGGTAACCGACATGAAATACAGATAAATATTTGATGGCTTGTGGGTTTTTCTGAGAGGCTGCGACCTTGCTTGAAGAGGATAACAAAGAGGAGAATAAACTGGGAGAAGCTGTAAGGATGGTGGTAAAGATTTGGTTTGTTGGGGGGGAGTGCATTAACAGAAGAACATAGATATAGCATAGATATTTTATATTTTATTTGCCCTTTCCCCCCTTTTTCATTTCTATCTTTCTTATTTCCCTAGTTCTGTCATTTATTACCTCTTCCTCCAGCTTTCTCTTTCCTTCTCTCCTGTTTTGCCTCCTCCCTCATGAATCTTTTCCCCCATCTGTCCCTCATGCTCCCCCCCCCTCCGTTTTTCTCTTTATCTCTTTCCCTTCTCGTTCATCTCTAACTGACTCATTTGCATCAGCCTTGCTCTTTCTCATCTCCAAGTCCTCCGACTCAGAGAAAAGTCAACACGCTTTGCCGAAGCTTCTCATTTTTCCACCTCCTCCTCCTCTTATTCTCCACTCTCATCACTGCAATCAAGCCCAACGCACCCCTTATGCTCAGACTTACAACCCCCACCTCCCCTCGTTCTGAGTGTGCTTTCTCTCTTTCTCTCTCTCTCGATTGAGGGGCAGAGAGTGGGGGGAGTTTAGACAAACCAGCTGAGAATTGCCCCCTCTAAAGGCAGCCTCTACGTCAGACAGGGACGCTGTTCACATCAGCGGATACACACTCAGACACAAAGACACCTGGCTCTGGCTTATTTGCATCCTCCAGCTTTCTCTCTCGCTGCCTTTCTCCCCGTCTTGTTGCCAGACTGGAGAGTAAACACGCCCACGCACAAAAAGGCAGCTGAATCCCGCTCTGAATCCTGATTTTTATGTTGTTGTTGATGCCACACCCTGGGCTTTTTGGGGTGGCCGGGATGTTTTCGTGAGCTCATGCCACAGGTAATCTTGAACACTTGAAGATGAAGAAAATCTGGTCCAAGAAGAGATTTCAGGTGAGTTTGCTTCTTTACGGAAGAATGTCCACAGTGGTGCTTTTATGAAGCACTAGTCATGATGCTTTTCTTTTAGATTTGTAGGTTTTTAAACATATTAGGATGACATGCCACACCCTTTACCTGACATTTGTTGATTTGCCAAAGGCAAACGACTTTAAAATACACATCAGCAATTAGGATTAAGATGTTTTTAAGTTAATACAATGAGATCAACTTCAATACTGTAGGGAAAATGCTACAGGAACTAAATTATTAAATGTGATGCTTGCTGTTTTCTGCATTTGTGTTTGATATCTGTTGAAAAATTAGGGATGAATCCGGACAATCGAACAGAGAAAGTCAGCCCAGGGAAAATGTAATTCACCTTCCTGAATACATTCAAAATGATTTCTGAAGACGCTCATCCTGAAAATCTAAAAAGGCAACATCCATTTTCACACCCTCAAGTCCAAATGCACTCCCTCTGCTACAGTGTGCACATTGTTTGTCATGAAATATGTATGTTGCTCGGGTGATCGAGACAGATTTGTTATACAATAAGAAATTCGTATGACAGGCTTCACAAATTCGGGGCAGATGAAAAGTGTGTCAGTAGGCTACACTCCATGGAGACATGAGAATCAGGGCAGCTACTCACAATGGCTACGAAGTGAGCGACGCACAATACGAAGCTGATTTCTGACGGTCCCTTTGCCTCTTTTGAATCCTACATCCACATCAAAAACTCTTGAGACGTGTTCTTTCGCTTTCCAGCAGCAGATTTGTCGGAATAGTGCTGGAAGGATTTAGATTATACCCACAGAATATGTTTTTGAAGTCTTTGCCAAATCCAAATTTTCCAAAGGACGCCGTTTGTGGCTGGGTTTTGCTGATATGACCGCCTTGGGGGCATAACAATGGAGATCATGACAACGATGGAAGCTTCTAGGGCAATCTGTCAAACAGCGGTTACCACCAGGCAACTGTTAATCAATTTGCCTGACACAAAAACATCAACCAATAGGAAGTGAGCGGGGAATGTGGCGGGGGGGGAGAGAGGATAAGTGTGAAATGAGTCACTTCACTTTGCACTTTTCCTATTTCTGCTTTCAAGCCGCTGCAGAGCCGTGAGTCATTCTGAGGAGTGCTCCTCTGTGATGATTGACAGACTGTCCAGGAAGGTTCACCAGCTGCTTTAACAGCACCGACACTCAAAATTTGTCACATATTCTCATTTTAAAAAGATCTCTTGATTTTACAGTTGCACCTGGATGATGATTATCAGTTTAGCATTTATCAATTTGAAATGTTCACGTTTCCTTGTGATAGTGACCTGTTGCGGCTTTTAAGAAGTTGTAAAGCATGTAGCAAGTGAAGTGATGATGTAATGAAGAGAGGAAGAATAAAACAAATAAAATTAGCACAATGATCTACCAGGCCTAGTTTGCGTAGAAAATATTTCTTTTCAACCACATGCAGATTATTCCTTTTTATGACTTTATTCTGTACCTCTATACAGAATTTCAACTTTGAGCCTCATTCCCTTTTTTAATGGCTTTCAATCACCTCTCACCATCTTTATCAGCATATCTGGACAACTGAACTTGAGGAGAACAAGAGGCTAGCAAAACTGACTGACTTATGGCCCCATTCATTAAAAATGTCCCAAATTTATAGTTGAACATAGTCTTTAAGAAATGTTTTGTTTATTAAGAACCTAAAAATACTATTTGTATTCACCATTTGCGTGACTTAAGAGATCTCTATGTCTGCCTACTGTAGATCACAATTTTCTCTTAGTCAGGAATTGCCATGTTGTTTACAAGTTGTTTAGCAACAGCTTCTCCTCAAACATGAGTGCAAGACTGGAGAGGGTTGACTATCATTTCAGCTACATAGAAGGCCCTGTGAATTCACTGTATCTAGGCAGGATTCTCACTTACAGGTGTTGAGTCATATTCTAGGAGATTGGGAGTGGGCCATTGTTTTTCCCAGTGGGCCATAAGAAACTGGGACTTTTGTGGAGGGCCGTGCCAATAAACTGAACTCAATTCTGCTCAATAACAATTTTATCTCCTTATAAGCTTTTGGTGCGGCCCTCCACAACAGTCCCAGTTTCCTATGTTTGCCCTCGGAAAGATTAATTGCCCACCTCTACTGCAGGTGATGTTCATGTCCTTTGAGACAATACACATCCCACACATCACTTAATTAATTTAGACTTTGCACAGAAATTATTTCAGTAGTGAAGAATGAACTTCACTGCTCAAGAAATGTACCTATAATTTATAATGACAGTTTCTTACAGTGCAGTTATCCCACTGTATCTTTTATAAAGTGTTTTTTTTTTCATATTTACAGGCAATGTCATAATGCAGCAAGGGCAAAGAGATCATGTTAAGGAATGCCACAATATCAGATTTTCACCCCACAATGATCATGTCCAAAACATACAGGCACTACATTTACTCTTCTTGGGTGCGAGAGGCTTCAAGTGTTTTTCTCCTGCACAATAGTAGCCACAAAGTGTAGCAACTAGCTAGCTAGTTAGCTACTACCCTAGCTACTGCAGTAGTAGCTAGCTAGCATGATGTAATTTTCTTTTTTGCTTCCTTTTATAGCAATTAAGGTGCCATACATCTATAATTCAGTGATATCACTACTTCATTTTTCAAACATCAAGGTTATCGTGAGTGCTGGTATATTGTGATATAGTCAGCTAGAATATTTTCCACAGCAGATATTTTGGCTCGTCACTGTAGGAAAAGAGTAATGAATAACCTTAGTTCCTGGAACCTGAAGTCCATTAATTTTCAATTAGTCCATGTCAGTCGGGAAGCATGAAAAACACCCGGAAGCCAAAGGGAGGCTCAGAAGGATGTGTGTAAATAAAAGGCAGATGTAATTACCGGTATTAGTTACACTTGTGCTTTTCCTCAGATGACGAGGCAAAAGGTCTGCTGTGGAAAACGCCTATTTATAGTACATTCCCCATTTTTGTATGTCTGTGATGAAATTACAATTGGAAAGCACTAAATACAACTGTAAACATCCACCATGACTAAACTCACTTAATTTGACCACAAAGCTTTCAAAGTATTTTTGTGTCCAGATGATTCCCCAACAAGGACCTGACAGGAAGATCAATATGCTAAACAAATTAAGTATCTGTAGGGCTTTTTGACCTTTTAGCGAAGCGCGATATCAGTGAAGTATAAACGCAAATTGGCTTGACAGCACCGGAGATGCACCATAGACACAGGTGAAAACTGTGATGCCTGAAGTGCAGGGTTTTATTAAGGATGAGCGGTTTCATTAAGGACCACAGTTTTTTTCCGTAAATGGGAATCTATGCAGTTTGTTTTTCTGTGTTAAATACAGTGTTTGGCTGCCTTTACTGTTGAATAATGCGTTTTACTCTTGTATCTTATTTCAGAGAACTGGGCATTCCACACGGACATTTGGCAGATTTACCCATGGTGTGTTGTCAGTATGAGCTTTACACCAGTTCTATTCTACCGTAGTCTCTTCCGTTATTATATTTAATTCATTTATTTATTATTTTGGTTTAAAAAATGTAAATTTGAGCCATTTCTCGTTTTTTTTTTTTTTTTGCCTGATCCCATTTCTTTTGTCACCATTTTAGCTTTCAATGGCATGCGCTTCAGTTGGAACAACTCTTTTATACATAAAAGCTGTTTTTTACGAATGGTTTTAAAAACACCTGTATTGCTTCTGTGTATGTTGTACTGCTCAACTCCTTAGCAAGAAAGTGGGGCTCATTCTTGTACATCCACCCCCACAGAGCAATATTGCTGCTGCATAAAAATCCTTGAAAAATGTGTAAATTTGACGGCTTGAGGTATAATATTTGGCAATATTTGTGTAATTTAAGCTCTCCTAGTCACATTACTATTCAGGCTATACACTTCAAAATATATTTCCTTGTAATTACATCACTGAGTTGATTTAACTCGCTTAGCGTGCGAGCTATTTAACTTCATTTGATACAGCTGGGTGGATCTACATACCCACACCCGTAAAAAAAAACCACACACACATACACACACTAGCAGTGCAATAGGTTAATTGTGCTTCTTCATGTTACACTGGCTTTCTTATTGTTAGGCAGAGCTTCTGGAATTATCTAATAAGGATGTGACTTGATGTGAGGCGCAATGAGGTGCAACCTATTTTGTGGTTGTCGTCCTCCTCCTTCGCAGGCTCTCTAACCAGTAAACATATCTGTCAGCCACCCAGCAGTGTGGCTGGTGATTTTAGACTCTAATGGGTACGAAGAGGATTGGTCGTGTGGGTGAGAGAGATGCTGGTTTCCATAGTAACGGTGCTCTCCCGTCTGCCCTCTCTTGCTGCCACTATGGAAGCGAAGTTTTCCGCTCCTGCCGAAAGCAAAGCTATGGTAAACCCGCCTGTCATCCTCTGTCCTTTGTTTTTATTTATTTGATTTGTTTCTGTCGCCGACCTCATCTGATGTAATGTGATCTCAGCAACGGAGATGTGGTTTCAGGCTCCTTACTTTGACCCTGAGTGTCTGTGTGTGTGTGTCTGTTTGCCTCTGTACTGCATCTTTTGTCCTCAACATCTAGGCCGAGCTTTGTCAATCAGCGATCTGCACTCTGCGATCCTCTGTTTGCATCGTGTTTATCATCGTAGCACCCTGTTGTTTTGTGTCCTTTCCCCATAAAACTGAGAACCAAGTCAGATGTTTATCCCACGTCTTCTTTTTGTAAATTATGCACTCAGAGTTCAGCTTTCACTTTATTATTTTTTGCAAACCATACTTATTTTCTGATTGTAGTTGTCCTCTTTTGTGAAAACAGTCAAAATGCATGAGTTCAAGTCAAATAAAATAACAGCGTTGAGTAAAATTTAAGATTTTGCTCTTCTTCCTTATATATAGATTCCTCTTGAGCTTCAAGCTGACTCAAAGCTGAGTGAAGAGCATCTTTACATACCCCTCCCCTGCATGCATTTTTATAAGCCACAGCTGGCTTCATGTCACGCTCCAGTTTCAACCCATTTATTTCACTCGGGGGGGCGAGGAAGTGGAGGGGGGGCTCGCCGCAGCTCTTTTCAGTGACCCATCAAAACATCTGCTGCTAAGCAAATGTGAAAAGTCATTTTCTACCTGCGCTCTCTTGTTGTTTCCAGCCTCCTCTTCCCGCCCTCCACCTCAGCTCCTCTTTGCTGGATTTCCACCTTCTCCTCCCGTCTCATCTCATAGTGTTTTCCTTCTCTTTGTTTCAGACTCTGAGACCACAGAGGATGAGACCACAGAACCTCAGATGGAAACCAAAGAAGGGCCCGGGAGGCACCATGACAAGGCTGGCCGTAAAGGACCTTCAGGTATCTTATTTAAACTCCTTTTTTCCTTTTTTTTTAAAGCTTATGTAAGTTTGTGGTTTCGAGGCTTCGCTTTTCTTTTTTAAAGTCATATTTTCTAGCTGCAAGGTTGCACTACTTAAAGAAAATATTCTGCAGCTCTTTGTCCAAAATGATATTTAGCCCGATTTACATCTCCGCCACCAACATCTCTGCCAAAAACACACTTGTATAAAATTATGATAGATAGATTTAATGGAGGCTGTTATCATGCTGGCCCAATACGTGCGCTGGATGAAATCCGATATGGCAGAAGGCATTAATCCCTCATGGTGTGATGCAACGGTGTGACACACTGCCCTAGTTTCAAGCAGGGAACCTGTCTCAGGTCTGGAGCTCTCCGTGTGGCTCCACAGGGGAACGTGCTGTCCAACAAAAATGGGACTATTTCTGCTGGATAAATGAGGCTGAAAGGAATGCATCAAGTACACGTGCTGTGCCAATTAAAATGTAAATGTACATCGTTAACTTTAAATAGAGGTGCCTTAATGAACAGGGATCAGGCGGAACGGTCCAGTGGGTCAGTGAATGTTATGGTATACTCACCTAAAAATGAGGTGCTGCATGAGATTTCTTTCTTTCAGTTTACCGTGCTGGTGTAGAGCTTCGACAGCTCAAATAATCAGTGAATTTACTGGCTGGTTGATCATCTTCCAGCTTCTCCAGTGGGAGGATTTGCTTTGCTTTTTTCTCTAAATTGAGGATTTTTGCAGTTTGGACTACTGGTTGGACAGAAAAAGACACGGGAAGCAATCTCTTGGATAACAGAGATTTGGGAAATCGTAAATTATTGATAGTCTAAGACCTACTATTGTTTATATTTTTCAAATAAATGTATCATATCTGTTATAATGCCACCCACAGGTTTGTGAGCTCTCCCTTCTAGCATTATGGCCATTACCGTTTTGGTCTTTTGGAGCCAGAATTGAACACATTTGGACAAGAACCAAAAGCTGCACAAGTGCATCGCACAGATACAGATACATGGTATTTAGTTCTCAGATAGTACAGCAACACACTAAGACTACTGCACAGACTTCTTAGAGAAGCTGTTAGTGGACTTAACTTTACAGCAAGTCAAAGCATAACTTTAAACTTCGATTAAATTTAAATAGTGGAGTTATCTAAAGATGTTTGGCCGTCATAGAAGGGGAAATAAGTCGTAGAGACTGAAGCTGGGCATTTTAACATGGGCGATTGACCTGCAGGGGGAGCCAGCCTCAAGTGGCTATTTGAGTAGCTGTGCAGTGTGCAAAAGATTTGAGGCAACCCACACTGGTGGTTCTTTCCTGTGCTCATAATTCCATCGATTTTGACAAAACCTCCAACACCACTGGCTTAACGAAACCCCAAATAATGACAGAGCCTCCACCGTGCTTTACACATGCCTGCAGGCACCTACGCATTCAACGATTTGGACCCAAAATTTCAAATTTCAATTTGTCACTCCTGTTGCCAATATACACTCTGGTTCTTCCGTTGAGCTACGTACCTTTTTGTGCTTTAATAATTCATGGGTCAAGTGTGCCAACAAACAAAAAGCAATAATCTGAAAATGGTCAGGTACAAGGACTGGACTGAAAATGAGTGAAAAAGCAGATTAAAACTTTGAAAGACCGTCAGAAAGTCTGGAGAACTATTGCTCAAGACCACTAAAAAATGACAAGAAAGTCCGGCTCCTTGGAAGCAAAATATAAAGAAACGAGTTGTGGCTCAAGACTTTTGCACAGTACTCCATATTGGCTTCATTCTTCATCCACAGAAGTGTCTTTTCATCATCTTTAATTCAGACTCTCAGGATCTCAATAATTCGACTTTAATATGAGTTTGACTTTAACAGAGGTCTCCGTTCCCAAGCTCTGTATGTCACGGCCATGGGTTTGGGATTCTTTTTGGATTTCAGAAGTATGCTATTTAGTCCAAGAGCTTCTCAGTTTTCTTATTTATGCTTTCTATGCTTGTCTCCTGTGTAAAGTCAACCTTTTCTCCATGTTTGTTTACATTTTGTCTTTGTGTCAGACTTGAATGTTTGACTCTCGGTGTGTCAGCGTTCACTAGTTCCTGTTTTATTTTGATAGTTTCTTATTTTGTGTGCTTTGTATGGAGTTTTACTTTCCCGCTCTCCTTATTCCAGATTTGTTGGTATTTCCTTGTGTATTTATTATCCGAGTCTCCTCTTATCCATGTCCTTTCTCAGTGCTGTGTGCTCCCTTATTCTGTGTTTTCCCTTTGACTCAAGCCCTTCCTTGTTTTTGTTTTTTTAGAAAAGGCTTCAGCAATAAAGCTGCTCTTTAATTTTGAGTCCTGTCTCCCAAGTCCTACATTCTAGGTCAAACGTTAAACTTTTAAGCATTTGATTTCCTCTTTTCTACAATAACAGTCCAAATTAAAGCTACTGTAAAGAAAATCCTTCTTCCATCCAAGATTTTACAGTTTGGAAATTGCTCTTATTCAGCTAAAGCAATGAACTGATATATATATTTCATCCCTGTTGAAGATTTTTTTGTTGCTAAAATAAAATTGCATGTTGACTAATGGGTACTGTGTGAGGCAGTTTACTTGCTCTAAAGCAAATCCGATTAAGCCTAAAGAGCATTAAATTTGATACAGGAGGAAAAAGAAATGCAAATCCTCTGGATCTTAATGCAAATGTCTAAAATTTAAAGGGGGAAAAAAAAGTATTTCGTCTAGCGGCAAGGTTACGCTTGAACCTGTTAGTGTTGCATTGACGAGAACAATTCCTGAAAGAGTCTTTACTAATTTGCTAAAGTGCTGCTGGTGCATTGGAGTCGTAGAACCTTTACGTCCTCGCCATCCACTCCTAACCAAGCAACAAGTCTGAATATAGACCTGAAATATTGACACCCTTCTGTTAGAGAAATGTTAGAGTATATTCTTTCCTCGCTCATACTTGGTGTTTGCACTTTCTAAGCTTTTGTGTTGGTGGGCTGACTACGCCCTCATCATGTCCCTCCAGAGACAAGCTACAGAAAAATAGAAAGAGAATATCAAATGAGGGAGGGATGAGGTGATACATCATTTGTTTTCTTCATGGAACAGAGTGGTTGCCTCTGCTGAATACTAAATAATGACTACAATACCTTGTAAAACACAAACAAGATACATTTTCTCCTCAGGCAATGTATTCCAGAAAATATTTCCGGCCCTAAAGCCAGACACGGATGAGATACGTTTCAAAGCACGGAGTGTTCAAATAAAAATGAAAGCTGCTGCCCGGCCTCGGAGAGAAGTGAAAACAGAATTTTGAAGCTGGATATATCAAGGCCTAAAAGTGTGGCTGCTCTGAAAAGATTTCTCATTTTGTTCCATCATTTTTTTTGTTTTATGAGAAACTGATATTGCAGTTTCTGATGGTGACGCTGAGTCAGTATCATTCAATCAGTCAAGCGCCAAGATGTTTTTTATCCCCGACCGTATCGCCGCTTCAAGGTTTCCTTCGTTAACAGAAGATGCTGACCGCTCTTTTTTTATGCTGCTAAAGCATTCCTGTCTCCGTTGCTCATCGCTGGGCGAAGGATCACTTTAAGAGGTACACGTTTCAAACGTGGCCCCTTCACTTTCTGTTTCATTTCCTGTTTTCAAGCAATCAATAGGTTGTTTATCCATCATGCTTAACAACGCTGTCTTCATTAGACGTCATTTTCCCCCCACCACGGGTTTTTTGCTTGCTTCTTACTGCATTAACTTCCAATTAAGACATTAAAAAATATTTTAGATATAGGAATGCTTTATTAGAGAGTAAAGCAAAATCAGAGTCTTGGTGATAAATCATTTCTTATTAGATTTATGCAAAAATATTTTTAAGAGGAGCGCGGTATTAGGAAATTACAGTGCTTCCATTAAAATGGTTTAATTCACACGGCCCATCCATCAACTTTCTCTTCAATCTGATGAAGTTTGACTTGCAGGAACTTCTACAACTTCTATAACACCAAAGCCAAAAAATAAGTATATACAGTATCATACAATACAAAACAATCATGCAATATGTAATATGATATGAAATGACATGATATGATGATCCAATGAGGGATGCTATGATATGAAATGATAATACAATACAAAGTGGTACAAACAATGTGAAATTATACAGTACAATATGAAATAAAGGGATCCAGATAATACAATTTAGTACAATATGACATTGTATGATATGATATGATACAATAGACACAATATAAAAAGATATGTGTCATACAATAGACACGGTACAATATAATATAATACAATGTGATATCCTCCTGAGACCCAGCCTATTCATTTATGCCCACTGTAATGAAAATTTGTTTTTGCTCTCTATCATCATCATCATATCATATCATATCATATCTATATCACGTCCTGATGTGTTCAACAGAGGACATCGTGGCCTTTCCAATGATATCTCATATGTTTGGCCTCTTTTCACTCTGAAGAGGAAGAAATTCACCAAAAAACATATCAAGTACTTTCTTCATCCCATATTTGGGAAATGTCTTTAGCCTACTAACTACTTACTTACTGCAAACAAATGGCTGCTTATTTAGCCATGCCTGTATATAATATTCTGTTATGCAATAAAGCTATATTGTTATTGTTAAAAACAAGTAACCACACTCTCACCAATGAATTAGCAGGCTCCACAGCTCAAGATCATTTTCAACACAGACACAGTCTGTCTATTAATCGCCGACAGCAACCAATATATTGTTTTTTTTTTAAAATGCTAAAAGTCTAATATAAAATTATACAATTTTTAAATTCAAAAAGTCTCTCTCTCGTTCCCTTTTTCTCTGCACAGGTGAGGGAGGAAGGGTGATGGACTACAACCCCGATGCTTCAGATCGCAGGGCCACCCTCCCTGGCACATATGACCCTGTAGTGGAGCGAGAGCTCCGCACTCTGGGTTCCCGACCTCCAGGGCCCCATTTGGATCCCACAAACCCAGCAAGGCAAGGGCTCGGTGGGGGTCCCTCCGAGGGGGCCCCCCCTGTCCGTCACCTGGGTGTGGAACCACTTGTCCGAGCGTCTCACGCTAACCTTGCCCGGCCCATTCAGGGGTCAGAGGAAAGTGTTTCCGTAGGCAGCGACTACTATGGGAGCATGTTCAGCCTGTACAGAGGGAGAACATTTTCTATGCCGTTATAGCACATGGCTTTTTAATTCCCAGGATTCCCCCCAAAAAGCAAAAAGACTGGCCAGAAACCCCAAATCGCAATGAAAACTGACTCATATGGCAAGACATTATATCCTCCATAGACCCAACTCGCAAAAACTTTATTCCATTTGCTATACAATTTGTTATTCATTTTTTACTCTTCTTTATATATTCCCATTTTTCCATGTAGTGTACTTTTTTTATTTTGATGTCACACTTTCCTTCGACTCTGCGTGCCATCAGTGTGGATTGATTTGAATCTAACAACGATTACAAGCCAACAAAATATCAATGTTAATATTAATATTTCATACAGCCATTAGACAGGATGCACTTGTACAATCTGCTAGTATAATATATTATTCAGCACTTCTGAAAACTGTGATTTTTACCCACTGCATGTTTTCTACAGCCGCCCCTCACTTTGGATTAACACCATATGTTTATAGGTTTGCAGTGGCATGCATGGGTTGCTTTGATCTGAGCTGATATTAGCATGAGTGTTCTCACCGAGTAATTATCATGTGATTCACAGGTTATTTTTAGGCATGGTGTTATTGTGTTAGAAGTTTAAGCAGGGGTACTATTTTTGATTTTCGTAGGAGTTTATGTTCTTATTTGTAATATTGTTGGTGCAACATGCCAACAACTGGCGGTTATTGCAGTTTTAGGGTTAAGGTCTTAAGAACTCTAAATCTCAAAATTTCATTACGTTTGTTTCTTGGCCATTTGATTTCACACTGTCTGATGTGTTGCTCATTACCTGAAACAACACAGAAAGCACATGCGAAACACAAAGAACTCAAACATGATGAGACAAAATGACACAAACGGACATTTATCTGCATCTTATTACTCCTCCAAAGCCTTCGCCACTGCACCAGAGCTCATTATTTCCCCTCAATCCTTACCCCTCTAGGCTTCAAACTGCTGATGAATCACAGGGCCTCTCCTCCCATGTCCCCCTGTCTTCCCCCCAGCCACCTCTCAGCACGCACAAAAACAGCATCAGCACACCAAAACAAGACTCGGGCAAAGTCAAACCTTCAGATCCCCAAACTTCTAATATGGGCCAGTCATCTGGCACCAACAGTGCAGTTATGACGCCCAAACTGGCTCGTGCAGGACCCAAGATCTTTGACAAGGTCCTTGCCTTTGAGGAGCGAAGGGCGAGTGTGGATCTGCCACGAGGGGCAGCTTCCTTTGACTTAGATGAGAATGGAAAGAAGACAGGAGGCCCGAGCAAAGAGGAGAGTCGAATACTGCAGGGTGCAGCCCAGAAGAGAGCGGTATTCAAGCAGAGGGCCTCTTCATTAGAGGACAAGACAAACTACTCCCAGAGGATCCAGAACTACCAGAGCAAGTTCACAGAAGAGCTCCAGCGGATCAAGAAGCTTGTGGGTAAACCGAGCTTGAAGAAGGCATATTCCACTGAGCAGCTGTCACAGAAAGACAGGCTGCACACAGGGAAACTAGAACCCATTCCTGCCCAAGTGGTTAAAAAGTTAGAGGCGAGGGAGCGAGCCCTGGAGGAAGGAAAAGTTGGGGAGAGGGAGGGGGGCGGCATATGGAAGAATTCTCCGCAGGCCCAAGGCAAAGACCCGGGGAATCAGAGCAGCAGCCCCGGAAAAGAAAAGATGACACAGTCAGATTTGCACGGGAAACCAGTGGATAGCGCGAGGAAAATCTCTGTTACCACGGCAACGCCACCAGTTCACCAGTTACCAGGACAACCATTGCCAACAGCTACAAAGACGAGCTTAATCAGGTTTGAAGAAGATTATCTTTACTTATGAAATTTTCTCTTAAAAAAAGATTCAAATATGATCAAATTTGTGTATTTTTCTTTGAGGGATTTGAAATTTCTTTAAAAAACAACAACAAAGCACTTAATAGAAATTAAGAGTTTTAGACATCTAATATTTTTTTTCCCTCACTTGTCATATTACATAACAGCTTTCTCATCTTTTGCATGCAGGGAAACCCTACAAAGCTCTCTGGCAGCTGACAAAGACACACTTGTTAACACATCCCACAAATCTTCATCCTCCTCCAGAGTTGATTCAAAGAGAGACACCAACATGGACAACAAGGCGGACCACCGATCACAAGGCCCAACAGGGAAGAGAGCATCCCCAGTAACTGTAAGGGAACCAGGACCCCAGTACCCACCCAAGCCTCCTCGGCTCACCCCATCACCCACTCCTTCCATCAGCCCGCTCCTAAAACGAAGGAAGGCGGAGGTGGGGCGGACATCTCCGGCCATGAAAGTGAACATCCCCACCATCCTGGTGGAGGATGAACCCATGGAGACAGAAAGTGTTCCACACAGGAGCAACGAGGGAAGCAAGAGGGAGGGCAGAGTACACAAGAGCAAAAAAGGCCGTTCTGCTCAACGGAAGTCTGCAGACGAAGGTAGGTGATGCTTTACGAGTGTTATAGATAAACGTGTTTGTAAAAAATCCAAGCAGCATCCATCACAGATGAGAGTCTGGAACTGGATGAACACTTTAATTATTTTGGGAGCCATTAGGTTCCTGCCTGTGGCTTGAGTGACCCAACTGTTGTCCAGTTCGTTTCTTTACACAAATAACAAAACAAATACAGCCACCTTTTGTTGTCCCTTTAGAAGTCTTTGAGGCTTTATCCATGGATTTCTGCTCAACGTCTACCAAGTTGCCAGGCTTACAGTACTATTTTCATAAATGTTCCCATTTGGCAGGTCAAACAAAATAAAATATCTAGACAAAGTGGTAGAAGGGAACATAATGACAACTATAACCCTAACAAAAGAGCACTAGGAAGCTGGTGGATCTTAAGAGATTAAATAACTCCCTTAGCCCTAAGCTAAAACGTTTTGCTATCATATCTGGTTAAAGGTTTTTGTTCTGTTTCACCTTTGACCACCACTGAGTGAGATTATTAAAAAAAACCCATTTAAACCGTAAAGAGATCAGGACATACCTGAGTTCACAGACTTTTGTTGTGTGGTACTTAAGCACAACACTACCCTTAAGAAAAGTGATACGTTTAACTACCGGGGGTCAGAGAACTAGACTTTTTAGGGTTGTGACATCACTCTTAAAGAACGTCAAGTAATGCTGGGTGTTTGTTTGCTTCCCGTTTTAACAACTTTTGCTTTTTTGTGCCTCATTTGTGGCTTTAAGATCTGAAACACAAAAAAATCTTATTGGAGATTTATTACCTTTACTAGGCTGTAAGTCCCTGAATAAGAAAAACATGCACATAGAAATAAAAAATACAGATTACAAACTAACAAGGAATGATCAAAAAGATTGAACTTATATATATTATGTTGTCCACCATGGAAAATTAATCAAACCCAGAATTGCTGCCGGGCCCAGACTCACTAATGAAACTCATTTCATCATGGGGATCCATAAAAGGAAACTAGCCCAATACCTTAATTTGGAGTCTGACCCATTTTTCTAAAGCAGGTAATAGAGCACCGGCAGCTGCACAGAAAACACTCTGACCGTCCCTGTAATTCACAGGCGGTTCTTCCGATGACTCTTACCTGTCTGCCGATGATGAGCCAGCTGAGGCCCCGAGGTTTGAGAAGCCTCTTGAGGACACCACCGCACCCAGCGCTTCTGAGGTCACACTGCAATGCATCATCACTGGCAGCCCAACCCCTACTGGTACAGATGAAGACAAGTCACCATTTTAACATCCCCATTTTCTATCATTTTCTTTTTTTGAATTTAGTAAGGAAACTGTTTTCTGTTAAGTGCTGTAGGAAGCGATTTCTTGCACACACAGTCTTATGAAATCTGGTCATTTTAAGTGAAACTCTCATAAACCAAATCAATGAGCCTTATCATTTCACATCTTTGCAACCGGACTTCTTCCATATCAGTTTTTCAGTGTTTGTGTTTTCTGTCTCTCTGCCTTCTCAGTGACATGGAGGAAGAATAATGTGGAGATCCGGTGCGACGCGTTCCATGTGGTTAAAGCTGAGGGCGAGAAGCACAGTCTGGTGATAAAGGAGATGAGGCTGAGCAATGCGGGCTCATATTGCGTCACGGCTGTCAACGCGGCGGGCAGAGCGTCGTGCAGCGCGACGCTCTACATCCAGTCAGGTGAGGCTGGGCCAGAGCCTGCTTTCAAGCCCAGTGCGATACTGGAAATATTGGTATCAATTCGATTACCAAGTAAATATACAGCCTGTATTGCCAATACCAATACAAATACTGATAATTTTAACCTATAAAGGCAGCTTATATGGGGGAGAGCAGTGTGTCATGATTTATGAGATGAGTCATCTTCCAAAAATATTAAATTTATTTAACACAATTCAGTAGGCTACATACTGAACTTAGAAGGATAGAAACAAAGTATCCATCCTATCGCACCAGTACCTATCCAGTACCAATACTAGCGTTGGTATCGACACTATCGATGTTTGCATGTATCCGCCTGCCTCTACTGCTTTCTTGTTTTGCAGTTAGACATGGTGACACATTTTACCAGCACAAATTTTAAATGAGGAGAGCGACACCGGGGGGAACATAAAAACGATGCTGTTCTCAAACATGTTGACTCACACTTTAATCCGCTGCCAGCCCTCCTCTGCCTGACATTCTGTCTTAATGACTACAAAGGCCCGCTGGAGCTCAGCATCCCGACCGGGGCTCCTCGCAGCGATAGTTGCCATGGCAACCCATTAATTCTTGAAGGCACCGAGCTCCCCCTCGGCATGAATTCAAAACACAGACCTGCCCCCGTCACACAAAGGTCTCCTGAGCCTCAAAGGCAGCCGTGGCATTCAAAATCAGGCAAAAAAAAAATAAAATAAGCGCCTGCAGTGGACGGGTGTTTATACTATGCTGTGCATGAGAGAAGCTCCCAGCAGTGCCGGTTCGGCCTCATGCAAATGCAACTTTCCCCTCTTCACAGTTTTGTCAACAAATGCGAGCGCTCACCCTGGTGCTTTTCCGACAGCAGCATGCGGGCCTCTGTTGCCATATTAGGCCAGCGGAGTGTAACTTTGCAGGAGTATTTTTAGAAGGCCTCTTGTTCTCTCGGGTAATTGCCGTCTGCTTTATGTCCCCGCTCGAGATTACAGCTGTAATCGTGGAGTTTTTCATCACTTCAGATTTCACGCTACAGGGCTTGGGGATGGAGCTGCCAGAAAGTGGCGGGAGATTATGTGAGTCATTTTAGCCAAGAACTGTGTAGATTGTTGCCACGACAAGCCAAAATAGTGGGCGAGATTGATTTACTGGCTTCAAAGAAATATGCGAGAGCATAACACAGGCCTATTGTCATTTTTGCATAAAAAAAATCTAAGAAGTTGAAGAGCCAAAGCTTTGTGACTCGGTGGAGTCTTTGAAAATGACCTAAGCTTTAATGAACTTTTAAAATATTCAGCTTTTTCATCAGCCCAGGTTGTCAGGAGTATAAGAGAATAAAGGCGTAACAGTGATGGGAAGCAGGAGGACAGGGTGGAGGAAAGTTGGTCGGCTCACACTGTTCGGGAGTTGTGTAAGAGTTGGCAGGTTTACATAAATACTCTGGGGAGTTATCCCCTGGTGCACAGACGCCGCTCAGAGATGTGACTCTAGGTAGGTTATTTTGTTGTTTTTATTCCCCCCCTTTTTAATGCTGTAAGCTCAACAGAATATCCACCTACGTCGCTTAATAATTTGGCATAAACAGTGTTTTTTTTATCGTGTTTCATTGCTATTAGTCAGCTTTTCCATATATGGCTTTCGGTGCATTTCTTTCCATCTGTACATGCGACCAAGCCTGCCTTTCACTTGCAGATGATGACCCACTTTCCCTTTATTTTGCACAATTGAATTTCATGCAAAATACCTATCAGTCCACTGCGCTGCCATCTGAAAGGGGGGGAAATGTCTTTATTCTACTTGGGTAACTGATTTTATTCATCTTCACTCACAACGTTATCTAGTCGTGCCAGATGTGTGAGGTCTTAGGCTTTGCAGAGATTGCGAAATGCTGACACGAAAACGGCAACAAAAGAAGAAGGAGAGACAGAAAGAGAGAGAGGCAGCTCTTTATATTTCTTCCCGCAGCTGTGAGTTGAGTCTGACTGTAGTCGAGACTGCCAAGGGTCCAGACACAGTGTCTGATCTAGAACTCGTGGGAATGAGTGAATGATTGGGTCAGGGATTAAGGGATTAATTCGTTATCTGTTCGCTTATGGTCACTTCAGATGGTCCCTGTGCTCAATGTGTGGGGGTGCACGTGGCCCACTTGTGTCTAACCCACTGCTTTGTGTTGCCAAGTGCTCATTTTTGGCAAAGATCAACACCAGCAAAGCAAAAAAAAGACCGTAAACATCAGAGCTCTGACAGATTGTTCCCATCGAAAGGCTTAACGAGCTACGCCGGTGCCATGCTAACCATATTTCAAAAGGCTTTGCACTCAATTACTTAAATTAAGACGTGTGTAAATCAGAATTGACTTTTTTGTGAACTCAAATAAAAATGAATTAGACACGGCAGTAGTATCCTTGTAATTCTATTATATTTGTGTCCGATATCTTGTTCTTCCAGAGCTGACCCACATGCAATGTGGGAAATCTGCTGTATCTCTGGAAATCAGCAGTCCAATCCAGTCAGATGAGGAGTACCTGAGTCCTCAGGAGGAGGTGATGGAGGTCGGAGGCTCACTTCCTCACCATTTAAAAGAGCCTCCCTCATTTCAGGTAAAAGTATAAAAGCTCCTTATGATTTTTTCTTTAAATAACAGCGTCATAGTCGATGTCTCTGATATGCCCATTTTGGTGTCTTTCCCGGATCATCATAATTAATGTTGGTCCAGGTTCAACACTGCAAGTAACCAAAATCAGGCAAAAAATGTTGTGATGTCAAACACTGTATTGCCAAAAGTATTCGCTTGCATATGAATTTGAATGACATCCTGTTCTTAATCCATAGGTTTTAATTTGATCATTTGATCAACTCTTTGCAGCTATAACAGCTTCAATTCTTCTGGGAAGGTTTTCCACAAGCTTTAGGAGTGTTTGTGGGAATTTGTGAGCATTCTTCCAGAAGCACATTTGTGAGGTCAGACACTCATGTTGGACCAGAAGGCCTGGTTCGCAGTCTCCACTTTAATTAAGGGGCGATCGTGGCTCAAGAGTTGACAGTTCGTTTTGTAATCGGAAGGTTGCCGGTTCGAGCCCCGGCTCGGACAGTCTCGGTCGTTGTGTCCTTGGGCAAGACACTTCATCTGTTGCCTACTGGTGGTGATCAGAGGGCCTGGTGGCGCCAGTATCCGGTAGCCTTGCCTCTGTCAGTGCGCTGTGGCTACAATGTAGCTTGCCATCACCAGTGTGTGAATGACTGAATGTAGTATAAAGCGCTTTGGGGTCCTTAGGGACTAAGTAAAGCGCTATACAAATACAGGCCATTTACCATTTAATCTCAAAGGTGTTCTATCAGGTTGATGTCAGGACTCTGTGAAGGCCAGTCAGGTTCTTCTACACCAAACTCGCTTATTGGTGTCTTTATGGACCTTGCTTTGTGCAGGAAGGAAAATTGTCAAAAATGTCTCGGTATCTTGATGTTACGCCCCAGTCTAGGGGTACAGGAACTTAGCATAAGGGTTAAAAAGGAAGTGACCCCTCCCTGGTCCCCAAAACCATACACAGAAAAACCAATTTCTTAAGTGAACGGTGGTTTATTTGTCTACACTGAAAACTCAACTCCGGGGTGAACAAAGGCCAAAATAACAAACAAAACAAGCTAAGTCAGGAGAGGAGGTGCTATCTAAAACCCTATCGAAACAAAAACCAAACAAAAGACACAAGCTACACCTAACTCCCTAACTGAAATAACCAGGAGAAAACAGTACAGGAAAATGATTAGGCAGCTCACCCCTTCTGTGTCAGTGTCTATTTACCATGTACTATTTACAAGTGAAGACTAATTTACAAACTATATACAAAGCTCAGTAAATCTGAGGAACCAGACACGAATAACACAAGGTTTGGAAGCCAGGGTCAGGTCTGCTGCTGCTGTCAGTCGCTGCTGATGACAACTCCTGGGCAGGGATCTTTTAAAAACAGCCACCTGATGAGGGGACCAAACAGCCACCACCAGCTCTCTCTTAAAGACACAGCACAACAAAAATATACAGCCGGCCCAGGGGAACTAACCCTGCTGGCCCAACTCCTGAAAAACAATCCCGAACCATAATCCCCCCTCCAACAAACTTTACACTTGGCACAATGCTGTCAGACAAGTACTGTTCCTCTGGCAACCCCCAAATCCAGAGCCATCCATTGGATTTTACTGCATTTAACTTAACAAAAAAAAAAAAGAAAAAAGAAAAAGAAAAATCAATTGTCTGTTGTCATTAATGGCTACTTTCTTCCATGTGAGGTGTTGCTGCTGCACTCTCTGTCTCATGTTTTCCAGGTATGCAGGTATTGGGGCCACAGGCAGGTCCCAAAACAATCGCACATAAATATGAGTTACTGCACATGGAAATATGAATCTTCTTTTGATCGTTCTCTGATCTTAAGATCACACTGTCCCACAATATTCATTTTCCTAGTAGCAAAATGGCAATCTCCATGGACATATCCTTTTGCATTTCATACCATGACTCCACTTGCTTCATCGCAGCATTGCTACTTGATAGCTGCAGTCATTCTGGGCACGGTCGTAATGTGATTTTACTTCCAATCTGATAGAACCGGCGCAAAGCTTAGAGATTAACCTTAAAAGCCTTTATAGGTAATCATGTTTTCATTCTTTAATAGGTGGCACCATGTGACCAGGCGGTAACCAAGGGTCAAGATGTTGTCATGTCAGTGAAAGCCAGAGGCCAGCCCAAACCCATGGTTTACTGGTAAGACATCTTTTTTTCCTCAAGGTTTTATTGCAGATAGACATCTCAGGAGAAACCTGAAGCTTTTATCACAATCAAGGTCACTAACTGTCTCACACAAACACCCCTCCATTACGCGCCGGAGCATAAATGATTCTGACAGCCGCTTTATACTGACCCAGGCTGAAGGACAGAGTCTCGGTGAAGACAGCAGGGCGCTTCACTGTGCGAGAGATGGAAGATGGCACCAGTGAAATGAGGATCGGCTCGGCTCAGAGGTCAGATGCAGGGCTGTATGCTTGCAGGATCATCAACGAGTATGGAAGCAAGCAGGCAGAGTGCAGACTGGAGGTCAGAGGTAGGTGATGAGAAACTGAACTGAATGTTTAGTCATGCTCTATCTTATAGTTCTTCCTTATATATATGATCTATTTGTGCTGTTTTCTTTTTCTTTTAATCAACCGCTGCAGCACAAACAGCATTGACGATCACCAGGGAGGTAAAAGACGCAGCAGTGAGGGCTGGAGAATCAGCCGTGTTTGAGTGTCACATCACGGGACCTCCAGACGTGGACGTGGACTGGCTGTCCAGGGGGAAGCTGATCCAGCCTGCACTGCTCAACTGTAAGATGCACTTTGACGGAAAGAGGTAGGTTCACCTCATGTTGCTGTCACTGCAGCACATTTTATTATCTGTCAGATTTTTGGTGTCATTAAGAAAAAAAAATATTCATTTATGTATTTTTCTTTATGCTATAGGTGCCGTCTCATGCTAAATTCAGTACATGAAGACGACAGTGGGACATATACTTGCAAGCTGAGCACTGCAAAAGGTGAATCACAAGCACTGTTGTCCCTGTTGCTGAACATAAGATGAGGTGTGATCATAAATTTTCAGTCTGACTAAAAACCTGTGCAAATTTCCCCTTCAAAGCCATCTTCTGGTGCTGCTGCTCTGTTTAAATCACTTACTGGAATTTTTTACCTGTGCAAATCTGGGATTTTAACCTCTATGATTGTTTTCCCCAGATATTTTTAGACAGGCTCAGAGTTCTTCTGTCATACTGGCCTCATTTAGCAAATGTGGCTCCTTGTGCCTTCTTCCTCTTCCCTAAAACGATATAACTCAGGGGTGTCAAACATAAAGCCCCAGGACTACAATAGGGCCTGCAAAAACCCATGGGACATCTTACATTTTAGCATACATTTTGGAGTTTTAACTGTATTTTCATAAATTGTACTTTTTTTCTCCTGATAAATACCTCCCCCACGCCCACTCATAGTACAGGAATAAAGTAATAGATAAATCATCACATCATAGATCATCACCCACTACAGAATTGCCAGGTTTTCTTTCAGTTGTTTTGTTTTTTTAACAATTTATGCACAGAGATTTTAAATAGGTGCACCTATGGTTTCAATTTGAAAATCCAACATCCTGAATTTTCTCGAGTTACTGCATTCACAAGATTTTCAGAAAACTCTCAAGTTCAAAGCTCAGAAAACTCTTAACCGCTAGTATGAATTTGAAAATTCTAGCTGACTTCCTTCCTGAGTTATTTCATTCACAAACTTAGGCGTCCATGCAGCCCGTCTACTTATCCGCCTGGCCGACGGGGTGACGATAATATGTAAGCCATCAGCCTTTTGTGGTTGAGGGATAAAGACTGAGACATACTGTTGACATTGCACTTATACTTCTTGTACAAAGACATTTCAGGGATTAAATGTGCAGTTAAATATCTTTACAGTGACAGAAAGGGAAGATGTGTGGCCATTAATCTGTGCCCTGATCTAACTGGTTGGCTCCTTTTCTTCCCAAGGAGTCTAACCTGAAGGTGGAAACATGGCAAATTTAAATCACATAAGGTTTTTTTTTATGATCACACCTTATATTTATGCTGGGTTTTCCATTTCATGTTTTTGTCTCCAACAGAGAGGTTTTGGTTGGTTGTTCTCCAACTTCTTTAGATGTGATTGAACATATTTCAGTGATACACTTACTAACAGGGCACATTTGCATCTACAGAGGAGCTGACCTCGAGCGCGAAACTGATCGTCACGCCGTCCAAGGAGCCGCTGTTCACACGAAAGTTGGACATCCTGGAGGTCATCGAAGGACGCACAGCACGGTTTGACTGTAAGGTGAGCGGATCGCCTGCTCCAAGAGTCACATGGATGCATTTTGGTAAGAATCTCAAAGCGGCATGTGCGGTGTTCCTACATTTTGTTGTTTTTTTTAGGCTTGTCCAAAGAAATGGCTTTTTAATTTGTCTTTTATCACGTTCTTTCAGAGTCACAAGTGGAGGAGAGTGATAACATTCGCATCCTTCAAGAGGGGGGTCGTCACTCGCTTGTCATCACCCACGTTAGCAGTGACACAGAAGGATTTTACTCAGCAGTTGCTCAAAATATTCACGGAAAGTCTGAATGCACTGCTGAGCTGTACGTGCAAGAACCCCGAGCTGCCATCTCCTCTCACATGTAAGAGAAGCCGTTTGTTTCTATTTGCATCTCATCCCTAATTGTGTAATTGTTAAAGGCTTTGTTTTCTTCTCAAAGCCTTCAAACTATTTAAAAAAAAAAAATCAAAGGTTCCATTTTTGCTTTCTAGGGCAAAGAAAAATAGCTCAGATGGAGCGAATGCGTGTGATAAAATCAAGTCGACCTGTTCTTTTCTTCCTCCAGGTCCAAGCTGGAGAAGATGCCGTCCATCCCAGAGGAACCTGAAGTGTTCGACAACGAGGTGGAGAAGAGGACCATGCCGGACTTTGTCCAGCCTCTGGCTGATGCAGAAGTGATTGAAGGGAAGGAGGCGGTGCTGAAATGCAAGGTGGCAGGCCTGCCATACCCAACTATTGCCTGGTATCACAACAGCAGGCGCATTGAGAACAGCGAGGAGCGCAAAATGACTCAGTGTAAGCAGATAAACACACAAAAATAAGCCATTCAAAGTGGGGGAAAGATGGCGAATAAGAAACCTGTGTGTCTGTTCTCCAGACAGGGATGTCCACAGTCTGATCATTCGGAGCGCTTGTCATGCTCACGGAGGTGTTTACAAGGCTGTCATCTCCAACAAAGTGGGCAAAGCAGCCTGCTATGCTCATCTGTATGTTACAGGTAATCATAGATACACACTGTTTAATGGTACACATTACGGGATACACAATTTTCCTAATATTATTGTAAAATATATAAATATATATGTATGTTTTTGGAAACAGATATTGTTCCCGATCCTCCTGATGGGCCACCGGTGATTGAGGCCATTACAGGAAAAACTATAACCCTCAGCTGGAAGACACCAAAGAGACTCGACCCTTCACTTGGTAGGTTCATAGCACACCTGCAGGCTGGTGCAACACAGGTGGATGTTTGGGATGGGATGAGATAAAGGCAGATTTTCTGAGGAACAGTTTTAACAAGAGCACTCAGAGAGCACATCTCCCCTCAAAGGGCAAGGGCTATGCTAATGCTTTGATGCTTTATGCTGAATTCAGCATTATTAATATGGAAATTTAGTGTTGTATATTCATTTTTTTGTGAAGCCATATAATGTGTTGGAAAAATCATGTTTAAAGAGCTCCAACAAAGAAAGTGCTTAGGTCTCCCACTGACTTATATAAAACGTTAAAGTTTGGAGATGATCCAATGGAAGCTAAAATTTTGTCCTAATTGGTGTGACTCTAACCTTTGACCTATGACCTTAAGGTACATTTCAAAATCCATATGATTGGAGCAGAACTGGTTCAAAGCCTTGGCTTCTAGAAGCTTTAAAAGATTTTAAAATATAGTCATGCAGTGTGTCATTTTGCACGATTTTATGGCATCACTGTGACGCTGTAGCGTGTCAAATTGGAAAAAATGAAAAGTGTGTTGTACAGCTCTCTCCATGCGTTTTCACGTGAAATAATACTTGATATGGTTTCCTGAAAAGGTCAGTTTTGACCTTGGGCGCTGACAATCAAGGTCCAGATCAAATATGTAGCCAACCTTGGTCCCCATGTGACCCAAGGCCTATGTTATTGTGAAGTTTGAAGATGATGCATAAAAAACTGTGAGTAATAAATCAGTTTTTACTGATTTTAACATTGACCTTAATCTTGACCCAATTTTCCCCAAAATGAAATCAGCTTGAGCTGTTATCGATATCTCCCATCACACAAAATTTTAAAACGATGTCTTGAAAACTGTGGATGATAGACTGCTAACAAACAAACTGAACTGATTACATACTCTCTCCCCTTGAGGGGAGAAAAAATACTGCATTTTTAGCACCGCTTAATTGTGTCTTTGCCACCAAGTAATTAAAGAGCATGTGTGTTTACAGATGCCGGCTCCTTGGTGTATGTGGTCCAGCAGCAGCCTCTGGGCTCCATCCAGTGGTCTGTTGTGGCGTCAAACCTGAGGGAGACAAACTACACCGTCACCTCGCTGTCAAAGGGAGTCCGCTATGCTTTCAGAGTCCTAGCATCCACTGGGAAGACGCTTAGCAAGCCATCGCCTGCCACTGATCTAGTCCAGCTGCTGGACAGAGGTATGAAGTGTGTTTAAGAGACTTATGCTACCACTAATCTGATAATCGACCTTAAAGGACATCATATCTACTTTTAGGACCAGTTTTGCTTTGTTTTCTTGTAACATACCTTTGACTTCTCTAGGACCGTACTTGAGGAAAGCGCCAGTAATTTTGGACAAGCCAGAAGTTGTGTACGTGGTTGAGAACCAGCCTGCCAACATCACCATCACGCTGAACCATGTGCATGCAGCTGTCACCTGGAAAAAGTTAGTTTATTAACCTTCCAGTAACAAGTTCAGTGCTTGTGATGTCATTAAAAAGTTTTCATCCGTTATCTTTATAGCATTCATCAGGGTCTATTTAATAAACTGGATCATATTAACCCCAAGCTTCTTGGGGTTTATTTGGCAGCCCTTATACTAAAAACTAAAAACTTAAATATACAGTTCAAAAGCTTTCATGATGGCTTTAGGGGGCCATTAGTGTACCTAATGCTGATCGAGACATACAGCTTGTCAGAGTAAGCCTTTCTTAGTTAAGAACGACTATGTCGACACACATTCTGCATGTTTTACAAGAGTCTGGGTGCTAAACTGGCCAGCCTGCAGTCCAGACTCATCACCCACTGCCAACATTTGGAGCACAGAAAATTAAATAATGCAAAGCCCACAACGCTGTGCAACAATCAAAACAAAAAAAAATTGGCTTTCAAAATTACAACAGTTGGTCTCCTCTTACTGTGTTAAAGAAGACTCAGTGCAACACACTGGTAAATGTGGCCTTCTCCCAACTTTTCTGAAACCTGCTTACCTCAGGAGGGGCGTGGTGCTGGTCAGCAAGCCGGGGATGTGCGAGATGAGCATGCCGGACGATGATCAACACACCCTGAAGCTGCAGAGGGTCAGGAGCGCGGACATCGGTCAGCTGGTGGTCACGGCCAGCAACCAGTTTGGCAGCGACCTGTGCATGCTTCAGCTGGCCATGGCAGGTCAGTCCAGACAGACGCACCATGTGACAAATTTAGCATTTTACTGAGAATCCACACAACTTTCTACTTATGTCATAAAGAAAAAGTGTGTCTTTATTATTTGATCTGTTCCATATAAACATCAGCTTTTATATTCATTTAGTGCCCAAAGGAAGATTGAACAACAGCGAGACCTGTCTGTCACGGCCTTTTAAGTTCCAAAACAAAAAATACTCCCAGAAAAGGCCGTGGGTGGCAACAGGTGGTTTGTTTCAGAAAGCACTTCCGACTTGCCAAACTAATCACAACTTTTCCAAAAGTAAAATTAATTACAGATTTAAATAGCAAAACTAGCTTAAGTATATTCTTACTGTTTTAAAGAAAAAACAATAATGGATACAAAGTATGATTCATAAGAATTCAACAAAAATGGCCACAACACCTGTCATAAAATGTACGCTGTATGTGCGGTCCATAGTGCTTCTCCACCTTAGAGATGAGCTTCTTTTTTCCTCCTAATTGTCCTGCAGTGCCTCCCAAATTTGAGACCATAATGGAGGACGTAGATGTGCATGTCGGGGAAACATGTCGTCTGGCTGTTGTGGTCGAAGGAAAGCCAGATCCGGATATTCTGTGGTTTAAGGTAGTACATCCAACAGTAGATTATAACTGAACTCAACTCAACTGAATACTCAGATGATATTTTTTTAGCTGAATGCTAATAGCTGATTGATCTGCTGCAGGATGATGCGCTCCTCTCGGAGAGCAGCCACTTCACTTTTGTTTACGACGACCCAGAGTATTCCCTCGTCATCCTCAACGCTCAGCCCGATCACTCCGGCGTGTACACCTGCACTGCCAAGAACCTCGCCGGGTCCAACTCCTGCAAGGCTGAGCTCACAGTTCATACAGGTCTGCAGTCCAGCGATATTCTTACAATAGTTGAAAAGATTAGGAATGTGTAAAGTTATATTCAAAAGTATTGTGCTAACAGATATTTACCCCATTTGCTGATGATATTTACTGCTTAGAATTGCTAGTAAAGGCTAGCTGTTGTTGAAAATTGCTCCTCTGAATCCGCACCATATGGGCGGGACCACAAGGTGTTTTGAAATTACAATGTGAAGCCATCTGTCTCTGAGCTGGCACATAACAGTGCGTGCACCCACACACACACACACACACACACACACACATCCATACACACAAAGCCAATAAAGATGCCTATGTTGATGCTTTTCTCCAGAGCGAAAAGAAGCAGAAGAGCCAATGGAGGATGAGGGAACCATTCTGAGGAAGATGAGGCGTTTGACAGATTACTATGACATCCACAAAGAGATAGGGAGGTGAGTGTGCACACTCTTTCCGCCTCACATCCCGACGAGGACACTGACGTTAATAGCTACTTGAGCGCTCAGGGTCAGCTTGGTGGGCGGGAGGTAGGGGTAGGAGCTGGTGCGGAGGGTTTGTGTGTGTGTGTGTTTGTGTGTGTGTGTGATGGGAGGGTGGGGGTGGGGTTAGTTGCACCTGCTTAACAACAGCCGACAGAAATGACAGATGAGTCACCAGCCACGAGAGTGGAGTGAACGCATTAGCCGAGGACAGATGATTTGTTTTGGTCTAGAGACAGGCATTTACTGTGAATTGCACAGCCACTGGGATGGCAAAACAGGCAGATGAAGAAATCAGTTTTCCACCCAGTGAACAGCACGAGTACCCCAGTAATGGAGTTCAGATTATGAGTCCTTCTCCCAAATATCACAGAAGAGTGCCTAAGGAGAATGAAAGTTAATTATACAATGACTATTGCCTCTCCATTTGTCTTTCCATTGTTCTCACAAAGAAGAATTTATTAATAAAGTGGAGGGAAAGGAAATTAGTCATTAAAGGGATTAAAGGGACCTATTATCAAGGTATATATATATATATAGGTATATATCAAGGTATATATATATATATATATATATATATATAGGTATATATCAAGGTATATATATATATATATATATATATAGGTATATATCAAGGTATATATATATATATATATATACATATATGTAGACTGGGTTGTTGGAATGGCCTGCATGGGTAAAATGGTTCTCTCTGAAAAGAACGTGGTAGCACAGCTTAGGTTTGCAAAGTTGCATCTGAACAAACCACCAGATTTCTGGAACAATGTGCTTTGGACAGATGGGACTAAAGTGGAAATATTTGGTCACGATGCACTGATGTTTGGAGAAAACCAAATGCAGCATAGCACCTCATACCAACTGTCAGCACATTGGTGGAGGGGTGATGATTTGGACTTGTTTTGCAGCCACATGACTTATAACTTGTAATTTCTTACTTCTATCAAAAAGAAATCAGTCTTGAAAACAAAATGGATAAAAAACCAACACGGCTGCCATGTACAAAACCAATAATGTCATCACTTTGTGTTTGTGGGTGCAGGGGGGCCTACTCCTATGTGAAGAGAGTAACTCGCAAGAACGGAAAGACCGAGTTTGCTGCCAAATTCATTTCTGCTCGCAGAAAGAGGAAAGCCTTGGCTCTCAGAGAGATGGATCTTCTGTCTGATCTGGATAACGAGAGGATTCTCTACTTCCATGATGCCTTTGAGAAGAAGAACGTGGTGGTGCTTATCACAGATTTGTATCCTTTCACTAGAACATACAGTGAAATCTTTAATCTACGTTTTACAGAAAAATGGTTTTTTCTCCTGCATCTCCGATTCACATTTTATCTTCTACATTGTCAAACAAAAGTGCACTTAAATGCATCTCAAGTACAAGATGCACAGCATTAATCCTAACGTCCCCCCGTACCCCTGGAGGCATGAATGAAGCAGCCGAGCTTTTTCTCTCTGACTCATCGCTGCTGAGAGGAATTAGCAAGAGATAGAATGTGTGGGAGTTTTGCTCATTTATAATTCATTTCTCATGCACCTACCAGTTGGACTATGCAATCAAGTAGCAGCAGCAGCAGCTTTGTTTTTCTTTTTTCTTAACTCTTGTACAAAGATGTCACGAGGAGTTGCTGGAAAGAATGGCCAAGAAAACAACAGTCATGGAACTGCAGGTTTGTGTGTTTCTGCTGACTGCACTGCACTGCGCTTTCATTATGTAACGCGCCTTTTAGGATTCACTCCTGTTGTGTTTCATGCTACAGATCCGCAGCAGTGTTCAGCAGGTTTTGGAGGGTCTTCGCTATCTCCACCAAAAAAATATAGCTCACCTCGACATGAAGGTATCCATCTGTCCCACCACAAGCACTGTATCAGATTTGTATGAACTTTTATGAGTTCCTAACGTTGTTGTTTTTGTACACATCCCCTCTAGCCAGAAAATATTTTGATGGCAAGTCCAGGGAGTGATCAGATCCGCATTTGCGACTTCGGGAATGCCATTAAATTGGAGACTTCAGAGGAGCACTACTGCAAATACGGCACGCCAGAATATGTCGCTCCAGAGATTGTTAACCAAACTCCAGTTTCCACAGCAACAGACATATGGTCAGCCACCTGTTCTCTGGCATGGAGAAGTCACTAGGCACAGCAGGCACTATATACACACACAGTTATCTGCAAGTCCATCAAATTTCTGTGTTTATCTGTGCTTTTATGTTGCTCTTCAAATTCCAAGTCACGTATCTGTCCTGCTCTCCCACAGGCCTGTTGGTGTCATCACTTACCTCTGGTACGGTTTTTTTTCTTCACAGCATGCATGTATCTCAACCCAATCAGTCAATCTGACATCTTGCTAAATAAAACCCCTGTTCTTTTTTTACTTTAGCCTGACTGGCGTGTCACCTTTTGCGGGCGAGAACGACAAAGCCACAGCTTTAAACATCAGGAACTACAATGTGGCGTTTGAGGAGAGCATGTTTTCTGACCTCTGCAAAGAAGCAAAAGGATTTGTCATCAAGCTTTTGGTGGTGGACAGACTGTAAGCATTTTGATGCCTCTTAGTTTTGTACCATAAAAATACTGTATATGAAGCAACTGTGCTACAGTTCACAGATTAAACATGTCTGAACTGTAACTGTGTTCCAAACCTAGGAGGCCAAGTGCCATCGAGTGCCTTCGTCATCCTTGGTTCAAGGTGAGCTATCACTGGAACATCTACCATCCTGCCCACTGTGTCACTGATTCATGAGATGAATTTATATCTCTGCTAATGTTAATGGTTCCCCCACCTATTGTTTTGTCTTGCAGTCACCAACAAACAAAAGCATCAGCACAGCTATGCTAAAACAAGTTTTGGCTCGAAGGCGATGGCAGGTAACAGACAACAAAACGTTCATTTAACATCTGGAAATCAGGGTGAAATGCATACAGACACCACAGGCTGATTCCTGCTGAGGGATTGAGGCTTGTCTTTGAATAAAACACCTTTTTAAACTAGAGCAATTCATTTTATTATTATTATTATTATTATTATTGAAAGTAGTCCTTCATTTACCATGGTTTTTAAGTGCATTAAAAAAATCTAGATTTCCTTCTGGAAGATTAGGCTCAATTTAATTCATGAAAACATACTACTTATGATTAGATTTGTTTTTGAAACCACTTATAGTCATGGTGAAAAGAAAGTACACTCTGTGACATTTCTAGAGTTTCACATAAAGCATGAAATGCATACTGTGGACTGGTGTGTCTTCTACATGTTTTGCTGTGATATCAGGTTACCCAGTTTGGTGCAATCATTAAATGTCATACAGATGTTCTCTCATCTGACTATAGATACTTTGGTACAAAGAGGAGTTCACAGTTGACTCACTGATAGCAAGGTGCTGAAATCCTGTGGCTGCAAAACAAGCTACAGCAAGATCATTACCCTTGTTTTGGGGTCTTGTGCTTATGTGCCGTGTCTGGTTTTCTCCAAACATGACGCTGTGCTTTATGGCCAAACATCTCCACTTTGGTCTTATCTGTCCAAATGACATTGTTCCAGAAGTCTTGGAGTTTGTTCAGATGCAGCTTTACAAACCTAAACCATGCTGTCATGTTCTTTTGAGAGAGAAGAGGTTTTCTCCTGGCAGCCCTTCCAAAAAAGTGATACTTGTTCACTTTTTTTCTAATTGTACTCTCATTACTTTACCATTTAACATGCAACCTGAGGCTTTTAGAGTCTTGGATGTCGCTCTTCGGTTTGCAGTTAAATAAGTGGTTAAATTATTTGCACTCTCTTTTTATTCACACTTTATACAGAGTTTTGGAAACAGGGGCGTACTTAGATTAGAGACTAATCCCACAAAATCCTCTGCTAACTATTTCAGCGTTCCCTCATCAGCTATAAATCCAAAATGGTGATGCGGTCCATCCCTGAGCTCCTAGATGACTCAAGCAGCCATGTCTCCATTGCTGTGGCCCGGCATTTAAAAGAAGGCTCCCCGCCACCCTCCTCTTCGTCTGATTCAGATGCAGATGTGGATGAGCTTCCCTTTATTCCTATGCCACTGTCCATGGTTTTCTCAGGTTCCAGAGTCTCCCTCAATGAGATCCCAGGGGATGAAGATGTCACGGGACGGCACGGTTTTGTTGCAGATGGGACAAGGAAAAAGGAAAGCATCGGTGCAAATAATAGAGGAAGGGCTACTAAATGCATAAAAGATGAAGACATAACCCCAAATGAGGAGCAAACAGAAAATATTAAACGAGCTCCCTTGAAAAAAGGATCAAGTGTGGAGTCAGACGAATCCCAGACAAAAGCCAGGCGGTCTACAATGAGGAGGGGGAGTTCTGCTGATTCAGCGCTGCTTCTCCACATTGACCCAGAAGAAGAGAGTGCAGAAAAGGATTCAGAAGAAAGAAACAAGAGTTTGAAAAAGGCTGTTTCCATGGAACTACCCAATCGCAGTCCAAGCCCTGGGGCTACAAAGTTAAGCCAGGAGGATTACGCCCTAAAACTGGAACTGATGAGACAACGGCTGCTCAGGGGGGGAAACGTGGATAAAAATATGAGTGGCCTTCGAGGGCCGCTTTTTGAAACACTCGGCATTGAAGATGAGAGGCAAACAGGATCCCTTGATCGGAATTTGAGGAGATCAAGAACTGGGCCATCAACACTCGTCAGAGCGGCTTCCTCCGAGAGTCCAGGAGAAGACACGCCAAAGACCAAAGTTTTTCGCAAAAGTACCTCTTTCACTCAGGGGGATTCTGAGCCCATGCCCCTGCACCGAAGGTTTGGAGCCCCCTTAGAGATACCATCTGCGGGTAGTTCTAGCATAGTAGGGAAGAAGCTCCAGGAGGCAACCTCGATGTCTGCACTAACAGAAGACACAAAAGCGGAGTCTGCCTCAACCACAGCACAGGAAAGACCGGACCAAGAGGAAAAACATATGAGCGAACTTGGTGAGGAAGAAGGGATGAAAGAAAAAAGGACCAAGTCCCAAATAGAAGGGGCAGGCAAAGCAGAATGTGATTATGCATCTCCTTCTGTTATTACTCCTATAATAATAATAGAGGAGGATGATGATGAAGAGGAGAGGAAAGAAAACCAGGTATTACATATTAGCAAGCAGAAAGTGAAAGACAAGGAAATGTCACAGAGTAGTAAAGAAGCATCATTTGCAGGGCAGGCTCAAACATCTGACAAACCCCAATCCAAGGATCCTTCTACTATAGCCAAAACAAAGTCTGCAGATGCATCTTCATCACCGGAACATCCAGCAGTATTTGCCAAAGTAGCAACACCTGAGCGATCTCCAGGTTCTGTCTCTTCTTCATCAAGCCCAGACCTTCCTTCCATCCCTCGCCAGCTTGTTCTCAGAACAGACATCAAAGACATTGACTCAGAGGAGCTCTTTGAAGCGAGGTTTAAAAAGCGAGAATCGTCTTTGACCCGTGGCCTCAAAAAACTCACCAGAAACAAATCAGAGGAGAAATCGCCTGTATTAAGTAGAGAAGCAAATGAAGGGGCTGAAGAGATTTATAGGCCTGCACCAAGAGGGGCGCCTCTAGAAATGGTATCGTCAGGACTAAAGGAGAAATCGAAATCTGTTCAAGATTTAAGAAGAGAGGACCAAGAAACAGGCCTTGGTCTAATTGGAAGGTTTTCATTGCGGGCCAAGAGGTCACCATCCACTGAGAAGAAGGTTCAGAAATCACAAGAAGATAAGCAATCCAATGTGCAGGAAACGGCTAAAAACAAGAGAGTGTCATGGGCTGTTGGTCGCAGTAAGTCTTTGGATACAAAGGAACTGAATGGTGGAGGGACACAGAAGAATGTGGATGACAGGGAGCGAGGAAAAGCTGAGGAGTCGTCTGTATCTGCCATGAGGCGTAAGTTTGAGTCCAAAGTGGCAGGAATCTCTGCCAAACTAAGGACTCAGTCAGAGGAGAGGAACAATAAAGACACCGAGAAGGAGCTGGCTCAAAGGGATTTAAACAAGGTCACAGACTCTCCTGTCCTGGCAATGAAACAGAGGTTTGAGAACAAAGTGGCAGGAATATCCGCAAAAATACGCAGTCAATCTGAAGAGAGAAAAGGAGATTCAGAGGGAAAGCGTACACCCCTGTTTACCCGCCACCGTCACTCTCAGTCTGAGGGCCGCGGACTCAAAGGAATGGGCATCCCTGAGAATCAGCTAGCAAAACAAACTGGCGCCTCAGGGTCTAAGGAATCAGTTGAATCCACTTCTAGCATCCATTCTGAGAGTGAGAGAAGGTCACGGTGGGACAGGTGGGGTTTGACAAGGGGCAAGAAAGACAAAACGCCTTCCCAATCTGATTTGCCCTCAAGCGTCCCCAAAGAAGAGGCAAAAAGCCAACAGTTTGTCCGCTCTGCTTCAGATTTTGCTCCAGTGTTTCACATAAAATTGAAAGACCACGTCCTGCTGGAGGGGGAACCTGTCACTCTTAGCTGCCTTCCAGCTGGTAGCCCACAACCACAAATTACATGGATGAAAGGTGGCTTTACTTCCAGCAGTGATAGAATTATCAAAGTAATGTAAATAGTGCAGATAATTCGTAAATGCTTTTGTGTATTCTAGATCGGAAACCACTGGAGGTGGATGACAGAGTCAACCTAATCTCCCACCCAGATGGAAGACAGCTTCTAATGATCAGAAAGTCCACCTATAAGGACGCCGGGGTTTACGAATGTGTAGCTTCCAACCCCATAGCTACTATTACTACGTCCTGTACTCTTTCCATAGCTTGTAAGTTGCTTGTCTGTTCCATAACCTTCCATAACTATTTAAGTTTTAGCTTAATTTTTGTTTTATAGAATGGAAAAAATACAAATATTTCTCCACCCTTCCCTGCAATTGTCATGAGTGGGGACGTTAGCAATAAAGACTAAAAAAGGTTTTTTGTATCAGTCTGTTAAATATATTGATTAGAAGTTGCAGAAGTTGTAAAGTTGAACATTTTTAGGTAGTGTATGGAGATCTTACTTTTGGAGCAGTGCCTCAAGTGATCATTTTGGGAACTGCAGTTTTCCCGTACACCATTTCCAGCCCCATACTTTGCAGCAGCAACAGAACATGAACTTAGCTCTCTTCACAGAGGAAGAGCTGCTCATTTTCCTGTCAGACGTACAGTAATTTTCATAATGTGATGCATTTTACATTATTGAATTTTAATTGCACTGAGAATGGTATGAATAATAACATAACTAAAATGAACATTATTGCCAATGGATTCATTTTACAGTAGATTAACTTAATGGATTTTTTGGATTTTCTCATAATTATCACCTATTAAAAGTAAATGATACCATATTCCCTGCAGTTTTGTACATGATGATCAAAACCAACTGGGGCAGGGCATACTCTAAACTTCAATCATGCCTTTGCACAAAAGAGGCTATATTAGCAGCAGCTAATATAATATATAATATTTGTAAGCAGCCGTCTGCTTACAAATGCAACAGAAAAAATGAGACTTTTGGGGCTTCGGCGGAAAGCATATTTCTCAGATGTCAGGTGCAGTCGATTGCTTTTGAATGTTTTCCTACAGATTTGGCCGTGTAGTATTACATGCAGTATTACTTGAGACAGCTTATCTCCCTTCCATTGTCTTGCTAGTGGGCCATCGTAATAGGAAATGTTTTGTGAAAATAGAGCACCAAATTATCATGTCATGTTTGGTTTCATTTAATTGTAACTCAAACATTAAATTGAATTGTTTTATATTTTCATATAAGTCAGTGATCAGATCTATAACATAAATCTAATATAAACTAAACAACAGCCATGATGAAGATTAAACGTGGCAGAGGAAATCTGCAGTTTGTAGAAAAAGAAAGTAACAATAATCGAACATGAAAACATTTTAGCATTGAATATCAAACACAAGGGGCAGTAAAGTGCAATAAAAAAAAAAAAAAAAAAACACCCACCCCTGAGCGATGATTAATAATGGAACAGCAATAACACCAAAGATTAGCACTGTTAGCACTAGGTAGCACCTTTTACCAAGGTTTGAACACAACTGAAAGTTGCTCACATATATTTATTCAGACAAATAAGACTAAGCTCACAAACTTGTAAAACCACAAACAACTAAAAGAGCCTACTGGGATCAGACCTGTGAAATCATGTATCTTGCTATATGGAATTAAAATGATCACCAACAATGCCTTCCTAAGAGTGTAATTTTTAAGAGTAGCTGTGCTAGTTAAAAATATTTTTTCCCCACATTCAGCAAGTGATGATAGTCCTACAGTCTGGCCAAAAAAAGGCTTCTGTAGAGACAATGAGACATACTCCAAAATCCAAGTCCACTGGAAGTCATGCAATATGCCTTTAGCTGGCTAAAACCATCGATTTTTCAATATCACGTTAGGATTTTAGCATTCTATGTATATTTAGCTATTAAAAGCTAATGGTAGCTATTTATTTGCAAGCTACTATAGTTAAGGAACAAAACAATAACAATTTAGGTACTAAAATGATATATCTATAGAAATATGGTAGCTTAAAACTGATATTTGGTAAGTAAGTAAGAATATTTACTGTAAAGGCCCCAGAATATTATTCTTGCTTAAGCCTCCCATGTAGTTTCAACATTGCCCACTTTGAGTGCTTGAAAGGCTCATTTCTTTGGTTAGTTCAGTTCATCTCAGGTCATTAGTCTGTTGGTACTGCCTGCTGATATACGATTTGTAAGACTGATACCGATATTTGGTGATTTAAAAATACAGTGTATTGGTTACTATTTTTTTTTCTTTTAAACACAAATAGATTTTGCTGCGATTTCTTATGTGTAGGTATTTGTGAATCCTTACTAAGATAATTGGCAGTCCTTACAGTGTATACTTACATTACTTGTTGTTTTTCTCTTTCCTTAAATTCCAACTCTTTTTTTATCTTCATCCAATGAAGGTGTCCCCAAACGACCAGGGACTCCTGAAGTTCCTCAGACTTATAACAACACAGCCCTGGTGCTGTGGAAGCCATCTGAGACAAAATCTCCATGCAGCTACATTCTGGAAAGAAAAACAGAGGGTGAGTTATTATTCTATAGGTTTCTCTCCTTAAAAATACTTCTGATTAGAGGAGATCATTGTTCACTTTTAGGCTCTTTGATTTTGTAGTTGTTTAAAAAATAAATTCCCATTGTGTACTGTGTCATTATGGCCTTTCACATCAGGATAAAATAATTTAACTCTACTTTTTAAGTTCATAAGAGGTAACTTTTGTAAGGTTTTTAGTCCAGTGAGGAGAATTCTCCAGAGAAGATAGTTTCCAAATCTACAGACACCATTTAGATGGAGAAAGTGACTCAGTCCACGAGGGAATAGTGAGCGTACCAGAGCTGCTGTCAGAATTTTTTTTCATTATGGCCAATGAATCATCATTTGGCAGATGAAGAAGAGAGTAGATTCTGAATTTTTAACTGATCATTGATCAAAAAAAGAAAGTAATCTTTGGCAGGCAGAATTAATGTACGTTCTCACAAAACACTGTGCCGCTACCTAATTTACATTTTAATTCAGGTCTGATTCACCGTGCTTGTACAGAAAATGAGATGTAATGACAGATTATTTTTCAGGAGGCAAACTGAAGACAGGCTTCTTAGTCACAAAATCACTACTTTATGTGTTGATCAATGCTGCCATCTGGTGTTATATTAAGTAAACTACTTCTTTTTTCTTTGGTTGTTTTTCCGTTTAAAGAGGACAAAATAGAAAAATGGGAATTCATGTATTCACCTGTGTTTTCTAATAATAAACCAAGCATTTTTATACCTAGAATCATTCGTACAATATGTAAAATTAAATAAATACCAATCAAAATTCAGTATTTAGTTTCATATCACCTCACAGCAACATCTTATACTCTTTATTTCCTTTCCGTCCTGCAGGTGATTCGAACTGGTTAACTGTAGCCACTGGAATTGCCGACTGCTACTACAATGTCACAGACCTGCCACCAGGTGGCACCTTCAAGTTCCGCGTGGCCTGTGTGAACAAGGCCGGACAGGGGCCATACAGCAACTGTTGTAGCCCAGTTAGCTTGGCGCCCACAGGTATAATACTGCCTGTCAAAGAGTGAACATACATGGACAAAAAGCTGCACAGAGCTAGAAAAACAAAACTGTTCTAAAAGCATCACACCAAAGCACAAGCTATGGATTAAATCCCATCATGTGTCACAATATTAGCAAGGTCTTACAAGTGAACTGCATTCTCTCCAATAGCCAGCAGAGGGAACCCCCTTCTCTTTTTAATGACCATATTAATGACCATACTTGATGTATGACTCTTTGTTAAGGGGTTAATGGACTTAATTGCCACGTAGCTGTCCCTGAGTCTGTTTGTGCTGGAGGTTTCTTCCTGTTAAAAGGGAGTTTTTCCTTCCCACCATCACCAAGTACTTGCTCAAAGGTAGTTGTCTGATTTTGGGGGGTTCTTTTGGGGGGTCTTTACCTTGATTTTAGACCTGGTAAGTCTGTCATTGAAAAGATGCTACCCTAGGATCAATATCCGATGCTTTTTAGTCAGATCCAGTCTTTTCTATAATATCTGGTTTAAAACCAAGCAACACTTTGAGAGTCAAAATGCTAACTTGTGGCAGCTCCTTCCATTTATTACATACAGTCTATAAAAAAATCATGAAAATCCTGCATTTTCATTAACTGATAGTGCTACAGCATAGTATGAAAAGCATCCAGACCACATACATTGTCTCAAACCAAACACAAACAAATGTAAGAAAGCTATGCAACAAACAACATGTTTAAAAACTGTAGTTTGGTAAAAGCAGCTAATATACTGAGTAAATAATTGATGTATTTAACCTCCAACTATTTTCACAGTTGGAGGAGCTTCACCTACCGTTGCTGTTGTCAAGACAGCCCCAACCCCACCTACGCCCGTGATTACCTCCTCAGTGACATTCCCTTCACACAAACCAGTCCAGAATAGCGTTCCCAGATCAATGGTCTCCACCATCACCTCCACTTCCTCTACTCCAAAACATGAAGCCCTCACTGATGCATCCTCTCTTCAATCTGCATCTCCATTATCTAAAATTGTGGTGACGCCTACCCCTCTAACCTCCTTGCCTCCTGGCCCTTCAGCAAACCCTCCATTGCCATCTGCAGGTGCAACAGTGGATGACACACAAAAAATAAGCCCCAGTCTCCCTTCATCAACCACCTCCAAAGCAACCTCTCCCTTTGTCCTCCCCAAACCTCAGAGTCCAGTAAATGTGGTGACTCCTATGACACAGACTGCAGCTGTATCACCCCCACCTTCGCTCGTAACCCTGCCTTCAACCCCCACAAAACCAATCGTGGCTTCAGTACCCACATATGTCCCCATGATCACTGCTACTGCTCGTGTGGCCCCGGCTCCAGTGTCCTTTACCCCACAAGTACTACAGACCTCCAGCTTGAGTCCCATCGGTGATGGAGCCAGTACCCCCGCCCGAGGCACCCCATCGGGACACGCTACACCCTCTACTGCTCTACGACAGGGAGTTCCACAGAAACCGTACACTTTCCTAGATGAGAAAGCGAGGTGAGATAGATATTGTCCTTTTGGGGAAAAAAGACTTAAATCTTGCAAAAAAAACATCAGAGTTAGAATAACAAGAAATTCAGAAGCTGGTGAACCAAAGGGATGTTGAGACTACTGTTAAATTTATATTTGTTTGATGTTACTCTGAAAGTTACAGCTTGAAAAAAAAATATATGCACATGGTCAAGCTTTTATTTGCGTTGTGCAAAGTAATCAGGACTTATTATTGGCAGGGGTCGGTTTGGAGTCGTCCGAGAGTGCAGAGAGAATGCAACGGGTAAAATCTACATGGCAAAGATCATTCCCTACATTCAAGAGAACAAGAAGGAGATCCTGAAGGAGTACGAAATCCTGAAATCTCTTCACAATGAAAAAGTCATGGGTCTCCACGAAGCCTACATCACACCACGCTACCTGGTGCTGGTGGCAGAGTACTGCACTGGCAAAGAGCTGCTATACAGCCTTATAGACAGGTAGGATGGTGCATATGTTGACTCACACTGACACACAAACTCAGACAGACCTGCATAGCAGGAGTCTGAAAAGAAGATTCTTACTTGGAGTCATTAAGGTTGAAAAGGAGGTTGTTATTTGATTCTGCTTTAAGTTGTATGGCTGTATTCGGGGGCAGCAGAGATAAGCTAGGAGTGGAGTGGGTTGCAAAGTGGCTTGAAGATATAAAATAAATATGCCCTAAATGAGAGTGGTTGCATAAAAGCATATCAGCTGAGCTCTCAGGTGATGTAGGTTGGCAATGAATCAGTCTTTCATCAATCTCTCAACACTTTAAATTTAAATTAGCATTAATTTATTCAGGATATACTGCTCGAACTCTCCCTTCCTGATCCTATAATCACATGAGAACCTCTTTCACTGACAAAAAGGTTTCGTTACTCTGAAGACGATGTGGTGGGTTACCTGGTCCAGATTCTCCAGGGGGTCGAGTACCTCCACAACCATCGCATCCTCCACCTGGACCTTAAGCCTGACAACATCATGGTGACCAACCTCAACGCCATCAAGATTGTGGACTTTGGGAGCGCGCAGACCTTCAACCCCCTCAGCCTCAAGCAGCAGGAATCAGGACCAGGAACGCTGGAGTACATGGGTAAGGATTAAGAGATGCAGGCTCTACATGCTTAATATTTTCGATGGAAGGATTTTTCTATTAAAGCTGAAAATCTTTTGCTTTTCTAAATTTTCATCCTGTGATAAATGTGATCCAAGCTCCTGAGATGGTGAAAGGCGAAGTGGTTGGTCCTCCTGCAGATATTTGGACTGTTGGCATTGTCACCTACATTATGTAAGTTTGGCTTTAAGGGTAAAGGTAATTAGTGGCACGAAGTAAAAACAAGAGTGAATAGGATGAATTGTATTTGAATTCAGTCAAACCAATACGATGTTTTGCATATTTACATTTTGGAATAAGCAACCTGTCTGTTTATTTTTTCCGTGTCTCTTCAACCAGGCTTAGTGGTCACCTCCCCTTTGAAGATAAGAACCCTCAACATGTTGAATCCAAAATCCTGATGGCCACCTTTGACCCAACGAAACTGTACCCAAATGTGTCTCAAAGTGCCTCTGCATTTCTCAAGAAGATGTTGAGCAGTTACCCATGGTGATTATCATTTTAAAAAAGTTGATTAAAAGTTGTTTTTTTTTAACAAGAACAATATCAAATGCTACCTGATATGTTTTTTAGGGCCCGCCTGACTACAAAAGATTGCTTCACGCATGCCTGGCTGCAGGACTCCTACCTGATGAAGCTCAGGAGACAGACTCTCACCTTCGCCTCCACCCGACTTAAAGAGTTCCTGGTGGAACAACAAAGCCGTCGCACAGAGGAAGCCACCAAGCACAAAGTGCTGTTGCGGACCTACCAGAGCTCCCCTCAGTCCCCGGCATCTGGGACTTCTCCGCATGTTCCCAGCCCAAAGTGAGGTGACAGTAAGGAAGCCACACTGAAATAAAAAATCGGAGCTCGTTGCATCTTAATACATCCTCCGTGAACCACCGCTGTAACCGAGGCAGACAGCCTCGATTCAACAACAGAGGGATTCTTACGTCAAAGACAATCCCAGTGAAGGAGAAGCCGACCGCTGTGATGTGAATCCACGACGTGCAAACTGTTAATTCACAGGAAGGACACGGGATTTCTTTTCTTTGATTGCACTGTTTCTCAGTCACATTGTGGTTTCCGAAATTGCACATCGATATTCAGTTTAGCCTCGGTCTCCACTCTGCACGATCAGCCTGGAACATGTGTACCATGAATACTTTTACCTTGTTTATGCCACTAAGTTTAGTAGTAGTAAACAACTCATGTGAATGTACCATGATTTAAGCTGCTATCTTATGTATTTTTTGCATTTAGCCACACATTTTAAAACCCAACCAAAAAGATGTTTTGGGTTTGGTTTTCTTTCTTTCTTTTTTTTTGTCATTTGGAAATTGTTTACTTTTTTCCATGTTAATTTATTTGCATGTGCGTATGTGTGAGTGTGCGCGCGCCTGTGTGAGTGTGTGCATGAGCATTTTTGACTCACTTTTTTTGAAACTAGCATCATGGCAACAAAAAAAAAGGAAAAACTAAAAATAAGGGGTGTCTTTGTGGTTTGTGTCATATAGTAAACATGAATTGATTTAGGGTGAGTTAGGAATATCTAGTAAAATTTCTTGTTCTGTGGTTAAAACTTAACTTTTAACTGTAATACAGCGATGAAAAAAGGTCCTTAATGTAGATAACATTTTATTCTGAAAAGTCACACACTGATAAATTACTGTGGTTTCAGTATTATCCAACGGCTGATCAGGTTACCTCATTCCTAATCAGCCTGTCACCAGTGCCTAAATCTGATCGACATCCAAAATGTTTAACTTGTATATGTGTCTCCACTGGTTCTAATCCACGTTTGATCAAAGTAAATATTTGATCACAATATCTGGACTTTATAGCCAAACGCACATGCATAGAGATTCTTACATGCAGAGGTTTATATATGCATACATACACACAGTACATGCCGTCCTTGTAATAATAGACCGTCTTGTGTATTGCTCTATCACAGTGTTCCTTTTTTGTATGAATTTGGATGGTTGAAGATTTGTAAATGTACCAATTTGCGGTGTTTATATGTGGAAAAAGTTGAAAATGTTTTTATGAGATGGTATGTAATAAACTATTGATACAATTGGGAATATTAACTTTTTTCTTGTATGAGTAGGATGCTGTTTTAGGTTCACACTTACACTTTGTTTTTTTTGTTTTTTTAATTTATACAGATAATGGGCCTGTAAAACTATGCAAACGATTCACCTCTTGTTGATGATCCCCTGGGGAGTGCAGTCGAGCACAGCAAATATGACTGAACCCATGAGTTCAAACTTTTAAGTGTTCATTTCCTTAACGTGTTTTCCTGCAATTGAAAGAACAATGCCAGTTTTACATGGGTGGCAAGAAAAAAGGAAGTGTTAGTGGCTATTTTATTATGCCATAATTGGGGAAAAAAAAAAAAAAAAAAAAAAAGACAACATATGCATTCCTAAAATGATTTTTTTTTTTTATGCTAACAGAAAAGTATCAGTCTGCAGAGCTACATAGTTTTTATGTCATTTTTAAAATACAATATTAGGGATATTTCCCTGCAAGATTAAAAATGCACAAAATATGTATTGAAATACAAACATAACACTTTAAACTAATTTAACTAGATTAACAGTAAGAACTTTTATTTTATGTGGGTCTTGAAATACAATGGGTTTTGACATCCCTTGCCCAAGTAAGTGTTTTAAAGGTAGAGTGTGTAAAATCTCACCACTAGATGTCAGTAGACTGCAGTTTGAAGTCAACTGAATTCTGTTTTCTTTCCCCTACCAATTCACATACATAATCCAAGCTGTGGTGGTCACTGTAGGACAAATGTGTTTTAGTCGGCCGAGAGAGATCAGACAACGTTAAATCCAGACGGTACCCCAGAACAGCCATGGGTGGCTGGTGTGTTTCTACTGTTTGTGTAAAAAAAAGAAAATTCTGTACACACTATATTTTAACATATTTGAATAACATCAACACTTAGTAATAAAGATAATAAAAAATATATGTCAATTAAATATTTTGCAGTATGTTATGTTTTTATCTCCAAGTCACCTCAGAAACCCTAGCTCAGGGGTGTCCAACTCCAGGCTTCAAGGGCCGGTGTCCTGCAGGCTTTAGATGTGTCCTTGATCCATCACAGCTGGTTTAAATGGCTAAATTACTTCCCCAACATGCCTTGAAGTTCTCCCGAGGCCTGGTAATGAACTAATCATTTGATTCAGGTGTGTTGACCCCGGGTGGCTATCTAAAACCTGTAGGACACTGGCCCTTGAGGCCTGGATTTGGATGCCCCACTCATCTAGCAAAGTGACTAATGCCAAATTCACTCTGGAGTTTCTTTCTGTCAGCCGGCTGTTTAGCATAGCTGTTAAGTGCACCTGAACTACAATCAGTTGATTTCAGTTCGTGTGTGAGAGGAGGGAAATGCTTGAGTGGTCTATAACTTTTTAGGAGTGGAGCTATGAATCTTACTTTTATTTCTATTGCACAAAAGGACAAGAGCAAAAGTGGCAAGTAATTATATAAGGTAAGGTAAGAAAATAAACAAGTAATATATCCTCCTGAGAACCAGCCTATTCGTTTATGTCCTCTGTAATGGACATTTGTTTTTGGTCTCTATGTTCTGACTTATTTGAGCTACCCTACTTAGTCCCGATGTACTAAATAGGACATCCTGGGCTTACCATTGATATCTCATGTGTTTAGGTGGCCTCTATTACCTTCAAAGAGGGAGGGAATCACAAAAAAAGTTCAATGGGAAGATTCTTTTCCTCGGTTCTCAGGAAGGTATAACATGTTACTTTGAGTAATACCCTAACACTGTTTATGAGTACAATATTCTTTTATTTCTTTTTACTAAACTCAAAATATGATTGATTATTACTTTAAGTTTATTTCTACTGGTGAAAAAAGAAGAGGGGAATAAAAAAATAATTTCTCAAAATGTAAATTGGTCAAACAGAATAGTTTTATTAATTTAATTTTGCAAGACCAAACTGTACATATGTAGTCAAACGTACTTCTCTTCGCGGAATCGGAGAAAACGGAGACGACACTTGCGCGACACTCCCTGTCTATAGGCAGTTTCAAGGGGACCCAAATTGGGCGTTTCTTCTGTTGTTGCTACTTCCAAAAAGGAGAGAAAAAAAAAAGAGTGAGGGGAAAAAAAACAGAAGGGGGGGAAAAAAGTTTTGCTCTTGATTGTGCAAGTTCTTTACAAACAGCGGTCATTACACGACGAAGCTACACCCACACAGCATACACGCAAATCTGCCGGCGGCTAGTGCGGCATTTAAGGTGTTACAAAGTATCTGAAGACACTTTGGTAAAAGTTTGAGTCAACTCTGCAGGCTTTAAAAAAAAATATTAAAAGATTAAATATTTAATTGTTATAGCCGAATTATAAAGTGCTTTGTAGGCGACATGTTTAAGGTCGTTAGCCGTGCAAAGGGAGCAGGGGCAGTGTCTAATAATAGTGTTTGTCTAAAGTCCGCAGTAGCTAGCTGCTAGCTTAGCTAACTTCTGAGTAACTTTGTTTCGGGCCACTGTAAGGGACCGTCGTCAAAGGGACAGAGGCCGGCAAGGGGAGCGCTGCACAGAGCCGTGCCCTTACTGCGCCACTTTAAGTGAAATGGGAAGCCTTGAAACCTCCATGTTTGTATCTTGAAATTGCGAGCGGAGTTGAGCACCATATTGAATCAAAGTTGCCAACTCCTAGACAAACCTCTTAAAACTTCCACACGTCAAACTTTAGCGCGTATCCGAGCGGACACACGGATCCGAAGAGTAATGGGCGCGCTGTAGGTGACTTGTTGCGATGTTTCCCGGGGCGTTTCAGCGTTGTTTTCGCTCACGTTAAGTTGGGTTAATGCAGCACCGAGTCGGCGGACTATCTCTATCTTTAAAGTGTGAAGTTGGCACTCTGGACCAGACCTGGATGTGATGGACAATCCGTCCTCTGTAATCACTCAAGTGAGCCGGGATGAAGAGGGAAATAAAGCCGCGGGAGAGAGGGGTAAGTGGCTTTATTTATTTATTTTTAGAGATATATATTTTTTTTAATAGCCCTGTGCAGTCAGGGGGGAAAAAAGGGAAAAAAAAAAAAGTTTTGCAACTCCTGAACTCGGAGCCTACGCAGTAAGCTGCTTACGAGCAGCAGCACAGATAAAGCCAGTGTTAGGAAAGTGGACAGAAAACAAGTTAGAGCAATGAAGACCGCGCTGTTGTGTGTACATTACTTTTCATCAGAGGCCAAAGGGCCGCAGCCATAAAGGAAATGACGTACAGCTGGTTGATTGAGACATCTGTAATAGTAGTCGGATTAAAAGCCTTTCCAGGTCCACCTTAAATCCCGGTTTCCTTGGAGTGATATCATGTCAGATAAATAACTTTTTCCTTTTTTTTTTTTTTTTTTTTTTCTTTGGCAACACCACAAACGGCCGCTTTCTGCAGCTTTACCAGTTCGGTATCACTCACATGAAAGAGTGCCTCTGCCGCGCGCGCGCGCACACACACACACACACACACACACACACACACACACACACACACACACACAGGTCACCGCTGTAAACTCAAGCTTAGTAAATAATCAGGTGACCTGTCAGTCATCAGCCAAACAATGCTGAGTGGAAGCTAAGAGTTTACTCAAACAAGATGCGGACGGACAGACGCGCACAGAGGCAGTAGTGCCTATTTTGGCTTTAAAAGTGGAAGATCACATCTTGTAGTCTGGTGTGTTACACAACCTTTTCCCTCCATACTCGGTGTTTACTCGATGTGAAGCACGGCTGCTATATGAGACAGCGTGTTTGCTCTAATCTACCTAAAGAGATTCCCACAAAACATCTATAGTTTGCAAAGCCCCATCAAATCATACTGAAACTTTTAGTTTCTCTTTCATTGTAAGATCAGGTTTATGCAGTCTTTGCACTTGTTTTTTCTTTTCTGGTGCTCGCTGAATTAAGGTATATCATTTCACTGGTCTTAGCACAGCAGCGACTGAAAATATGGGCTGAGTGATTGTAAAGATCCTCCATCAGCCTTCTGTCTTACAGTAAGTCAGCGTTTCTCAACTTTGTGGAGTCAGGTCTGCCCCAGATGTTAATCAGTATGCTGACGGAGTAAATGGAGTTCAGTAAGACTCGTATACAGAAGCATCTTTTTAAAACATTACATGCTAACCAGTGCATTGGGTATTTATTGCCAAAAAATAGGATCAGAAGTCAAGAGCTGGTGGTAATACGACTATTACTATAACCAGCACAATGTGATAGCTCCATGTTGGTGTTGTTCCTACATCATAATAGGAACTTCGGTCCAGGATCAACATTGCAGCTGACTAGTGATATTCTCCAAGCAGTTCAGTTAGCATTAACCAGGATGTTGGCTAATGTTCTTTAAACCACAGGTGTCAAACATAAGGGCCGCAGCCCAGAATTGCCCCAACAAAGACTCCAGTCTGACCCACTGGACAAGGTTTAGAAAATTTGGAGGACATAAATTTTAGACTTGGCTTACTATTGATAAAGACCTTCACATCACACCAATATCAAATAATGGAAAACTCCTGTTTGGGTTTTTTTTTTTTTTTTTTTTTTTCAAAAACAAAATAAAATCTATTGTGGAAATGATTTCATATTTTTTAACACTGAGATGAAATTTTGAAATGACACCTTTGTTTTTGTTTTTTTTTTGTTTTTTTTCTCTCTCCCTCTTATTAAAATATATATGCAGTTAAACTTTATGCTGACAGAAAAGATTTTAGTGGTCTGACCCACATAAGATCTAAGTATTTTGTACATGGGAACATCAAACTCATTTTACTTAATGTGCTATTTCAAACTGTCTCCAGCAAACCGGGGACTTTTACAGTTAAACAGATGCACTAAATCCAAACAAGGTCTGACATTAGGGTCAGAAATGAAACAGGATAAAAGTACAATTCGAGTTGGTGCTTTAAAAAAAAAAAGGAGAGAAAAAAAGGGAACCATAACACACATGATTAAAATTCAATAGGTGATGATAGAAGTACAATTAAAGACTGCAGCTGGTGACGGTCGTTGTGCCAGTTCTCCTGCTGCGGCCTGTAGGCGTGGAGGCCCTCCAGCTCACCGCTAACCTACAAGCAGAAGAGCTGCTTTCACCAGTTGCAGTTCAGGATGGTGGAACTGGGTCTGAAGTTTTTGACTGATCACATGTAACACTGTCCTCTCAGGCGTCTAAAATAAAGAATGCTTGGAGTGTAGCTGCTCAGGTGTAGCAGTGGCCCACCTGAGTAAAGTATGGCAGAGAGATGGACTTGAGAGTGTTTAGAGAAACTAGTGTCACCATCTGCGTGACAAATACATGAAGTAGAAGAGAAATAATGGGTGGATGTTCTTTCACTTTTCTCTCCATTGATCTACAAATAAGCTAGCAAAGTACAGTTTTCTACTCCGCCAGTTTAATAATGACATCTAATTATGACAGTATTGCTTCTATGAATAGTTCTCAGAAGGCAATCGCTTTTGTTTGTTTGTTTTTCCCTTAATTGTAAGTCAACTGGGAAGCCAAAACGACAACGATAAAGCAAACTGCAGGGTTTGGCTTCTTTCATCCATCCTCTGGCTTTAATATCGTGTTTTTTAACTTGAAGTTTACATTGTTTAGTCTGCCTCTGTGAACCCACAGAGCCGTTTTAATTTGTCTCTCTTTTTATTGGAGACTTTTATAGTCGCATCAAAGTGCGGCAGCTGTTTCAAAGGCTTTTGCACTTTCTTCTGCATTGAGACGAATCCCTGTAAATAGCTTGTTATCACTCAAGGCTAATTTGAGATGTATTGTCAGCTCAGTGAATTCCATTATCAAGCACACGGGTCACGCCCTCGTGCCTTATCAAAACTGTAATGTTAAAGATATTTGGAGGGAGTAAGCCAATCAGGAAAGCCTGGTCACTCACTGCTCAATGTACATTGTCTGACTAAAGTCCGTTTTTAGCTAAACGGTCAATAACAGGGGTGGAAGTGTCGGTTGCAGGAAGTCTTTGAAACGCCAGGCTTAAAATAGATTCAGATAAAGATCAGATAAGGTGGAGCATCTTATCGTGAGTCTGTGGACTGAGGATTAATTCACAGAAAGTCATGTCATGATGGGAGCTATTTTATTTTTGGTAGGGTGTGGCACACGGTGTAACATGTTCAGTGGCCTAATTCAGAGTGCTAAGTCTAATCTTACATTTTTCACAGTCTGATAAGCTGGAACTCAGTTTTGTTTTAGTTTTACTTACCTCAGCAGTGTGACGGCAAACGGATGAGCCATGATTACCTGATGTTTGGAGATGATAGGCTGGTAAAGCAATAATTAGAGTAAATTCTGCTTGTTGCATTCCTCATAACTTGTTTATTAGATTGTTTTCTGCATTAATAAAGTCTTTATATTAGAAGTAGCTTTGAATGTGTTTTAGCCCCAAGCTAATGTTTAATGCTGTTTTTTGCAGTGCGGTACTCAGACGGTTCTTTTGTGTTTGAAGTTGCGTTGTTAACACTGTGCTGAAAACCACAACTTAAACACTGAAAAATAAGATGCCTTTAAAATGAAACTTCTGACAGTGTCGGCTGTTCAGTTAGAAGCGAGTTAATAAAACTTGTGTTAATCAACCCAATATCACACCGTTATGTTGTAATGGTAAAAGAGTCTGACTGGATACTAATATTTTACGATTTGAAACTCTGATATCAACCAACATTTTTTTTTTTTTTTTTTTTTTTGAGGCATAAGGGACATAGACAGATTTCCCTAATATTTATGTGTAACTATTTATAAGCCCTTATTAAGATACAACAGTGTATTTTAAAAATACACTTGGTTTATTGTCACAACAATGAACAAACTGCTCATTTACGCACTGCTTGTCGTTTGTGGCATTCGGAACGCGCGTGTTCCCAACAGGGAAGTTGCAGAGCGGCCTCCGGTAGACGACTATGCAACATCAACAATCATAACATGGTGACGGCG